>NW_007071616.1:180216-230476 GCF_000164805.1 Carlito syrichta
TCTTAGGGTTTATCAAAATGATTTGTCAATGATAAGTGCTTACTGTATATACACTCAAGAAAGTATATTCTTATCTTCACTTAAAATATATTACATACAGGGATTTCTAAGGTTTTTATTCCTTCCTGAAAACCCTTAGCTGTTTGAAATCTATGTACTTGTAATCTCATGACTATAGTCCCAGCTCTTTGGGAGGCCAAGGCAAGAGGATTACTTGAGCCCAGGAGTTCAAGACCAGTCTGGGCAACACAATGAGACCTCATTTCTACAAAAAATGTAAAAATTAGCTAGGCAAGGTGGTGCACACCTGTAGTCCCATCTACTTATGAGGCTGAGGAGGAAGGATTGCTTGAGCCCAAGAGTCTGAGACTGCAGTGTGCCATGGTTGTGTCACTGCACTCCAGCTTGTGCAAAAAAATAAGACTCTAACTCAAAAAAAAGCGGGGAGGGGGGGGAGAAGAAAAAAAGCTTTAGAAAGAATTTTCTTAAAAATAGGGGTAGGAATAAAACTATATGATCGCTTGTTTTATTATCTGGGGCAATAATTTCTGCTTTAATTTTATCACCTTTCTTGATTTTTAGTGCACATTTTTGTATTTTTATTTAGAAGTCACAATACATTTTTTTTTTTATTCAGAGTCTCACACCATCACCCAGGCTGGAGTGCAGTGGGAACTCACGACTACTCCAGTGTCAACCTGCTGGGCTCCAGCGATCCTTCTGCCTCAGGCTTCCAAGTAGCTGGAACCACAGGTGTGCACTATCACACCCGGCTAATTTTTGATTTATTGTAGAAATGAGGTCTCACCATGTTGTCCAGGCTGGTCTTGAACCCACGGTCTCAGGCAATCCTCTTGCCTTGGCCCCCCAAAATGCTGGGATTACAGGCTTGAGCCACCACGCCCGGCCACAATATACATTTAATTTACTACAGCTATCTCAAATTACTATTTTATTACTTTAAGAACAATGTAAGAACTGCATAATTCCATTTTGTTTGTTTCACACTTTATAACCTCCTAGTACATTATTAGTTTTATTGCTTTAGCCAGAAAGATGATTACTTTTAATTTAAAAATGTTATTGTATATTCATTTCATGAAATCTTTCTTTCTTCCTAAGGTCCAGACTTCCATTGGGAATCAGTTCCCTTTACCTTGAAATTCCTCTAGTATTTCTTGCAGTGCAGGTCTGCTGGTGACGAATCACCTCAGGTTTTGTTCATCTGAAAAAATTTGGGATGTTGGAGCGAAGATTTGTGTTCACACCTTCTTTGATCATCAGGATCAGGTCTGGGGAGTAAATGCAATGGAAATGGCTAAAAAATTGTGTCTGTTGGAGATGACCAGGAAATTCACATCTATGATTGTTCCATTTAAACACCAAAGTCTTCCAGGCTCATGCTGCAAAAATAATGTACAGATTGACCATGGCATTCCTACCTTTCTAGGCTTGTTTAAAGGGAATAAAACATTTATTGTAGCAGAGACTTAAATTTTGTAGATATGATATAAGTGTTTTCATGTTTTATTGAAAATGCTGTTATACTTTAACATAAATAAAGCAATCTTAATGCAAAAAACAATACTTTTAGAAGTACTATTATTCAGATTATTTTGGTCATCAGACAAGATCTATTAAAAAAAAAGATCGTGAGATGAGAGCACTCTCATTAATGATTTAAATTGATCCCAAATGAGAAAGATTGAAAATAATTCATCACTATTTTCTCTGCTTTCTCTGTTCAGTTGTTGTATTGAAATTTAGTTCATTGATTAAAGCAGCAACAACAGCTCATTGATTATATCTATATCTATAACATCTACATCATCTATATCTGTATCTATATATCAAGAGACACAATCAGAGAGAGAGAAAGAGAGAGAGAGAGAGAGAGAGAGAGAGATACTTTATTTTATTTCATTTGCTAAACCACCAGAAAGGTGTGAACTCAAAGAAATCTTACATAACTAAACTTCAGAAAAGGATGAGTCTCTCCTAGGTTATCTGAAGGTCGGTTACTAGTTACTACTTTCTTCCATGGGGACAGTGCAAGTCTGGACATAAATAAGTAAATGGAATATCTTGCCTGCCATAGACTAGGGAAGGGGAAAGTTGGTATGATGTGGTAAGAAGTAATAAGTAAAGCATTTAACAATCACATGAGCTTACTTAAAAGATTAGAGTTTGGAGCAGTCCCAAAATCAGAAATAGTTTTTTACAACTGCTATTAATTCTCCTCAAGAATTACCAAGTCTGTGGTAACTCAGGATGCACAGTGCTATGCTAGAAAGCAAAGAAAGCTCTCTCGCAATCCTAGTGGTGTAGAGTGATGTCTATAAATATACATTGAGCGGACCTTACTCACAAGACATTTGACACAAGAGGTACACAGAAAATTATAATGTTGCAGCCAAGGCTCAGGCCTCACTCAGCTCCTGACTAAAGAAATCTCTTTCAAGCTATCTGACAGAGGAAAGTATAGGCCATCTCTGAAGAAAAAAAAAGATTTAGTCTAGTCTGTGTGAGTCTTTTAAGCACAATATCTGCCATGCAATTTTTATTAACATATGCAAGAGAACAGGAGACTGTGACCTATTATCAAAATAAGAAAAAAAAAAACAATTAATAGAAACAAACTACAGATGATCTAGATATAAAATTTGCATGAAAGGTCTTTAAATAAATCAGAAGTTTTTAAAGAATTTAGAGGAAAAGATGAGGAATTTTAGCAAAGAAATGAAAACTAAAAATAGTCAAACGAAAATTTTAGAATTGAAAAATATACTACCTGAATTAAAGAATTGTTGAAAAGGCTTAACAAAAGTCTAAATCCAGTAAAGTGATGACCCAGAGAACTCTTACAGAGGTTAGTAGAAATAAAATGAACCACTGAGTTTAAAAAGAATGAAAAGAGAATTTTAGAGACATGTAGGGCACTAACAAATGGTCTAATATATATTTTAAAGACTAACAAATGGTCTAATACATATGCAGTTGGAGTTCCAGACAGAGAAGAGAGAAAATTAGGCAGAAGAATTAGTTAAAAAGATAATGGCTGTGATTTTTTTCAATGAAAGACATTAACCCACAGATACAAGAATCTCTGAGAACCCTATACCGCACAAATACTAAGATACTCATATTGAGGCATATTTATATTCACATTCCTGAAAAGACAAAATAAATAGAAAATCTTAAGAGAAGTCAGATCCAAAATTTGCATTAAATTCAAAGGAATAATAATAACTAAAACTGACTGACTTCTCATCAGAAATAGTAAAATAAATGTATGTTTTAAAGTTCAATAGCAATAGGAACAAAAAAATCAATCTAAAATTCTATATTTAGTAAAAACATCCTTCAAAATTAAAATAAAGACATCATTTTCAATCTTTCTCATTTTGGGTCAATTTAAATCATTAAAGAGAGTGCTCTCATCTTACTATCTTTTTAAAAAAATAGATCTTGCCGGGCTCAGTGGCTCAGCCTGTAATCTCGCACCTTTGGGAGGCTGAGGTGAGTGGAGCCCACAGGTTCGGGACCTGCCTGGGCAGCGAGACCTCATCTCTACAATAAATAAAAAAATCAGCTGGGCGTGGTAGCGCATGCCTGTAATTCCGGCTACTTGGAAGGCTGAGGCAGAAGGATCGCCAGAGCCCAGCAGGTGGAGGCTGCGGTGGCCGGGAGCGGCCACTGCACTCCAGTCTGGGCAACAGAGTGAGACTCCAACTCAAAAAAAAAAAAAAAAATAGATCTTGTATGATGACCAAAATAATCTGAATAATAATACTTCTAAAAAAGTTGTTTATTGCATTAAGATTGCTTTATTTGTGTTAAAGTATAACAGCATTTCCAATAAAACATGAAAACATTTATACCATATCTACAAAATTTAAGTCTCTGCTACAATAAATGTTCTATTCCTTTTAAACAAGCCTAGAAAGGTAGAAATGTCATGGTCAATCTGTACATTCTCTTTGCAGCATGAGCTTGGAAGACTTTGGTGTTTAAATGGATTAATCATAAATGTGAATTTCCTGGTCATCTCCAACAGACACAATTTTTTAGCCATTTCTACTGCATTTTACTCCCCTGACCTGATCCTGGTGATCAAAGAAGGTGTGAACACAAGTCTTTGTGCCAACATCCCAAAGTTTTACATTATTGTCAGATGAACCGGAAACAAAATGAGTATCATCAGGACAAAATGCAGCATTCAGCACCCAGGAGGCATGGCCACTCAGTGTACTGACAAGTTAGTGTGTTGATATCATAGATATTGATGTAGCCATCATCTGAAGCACTGATGAGGAGCTGAGAGTACAGGGAAAAGGTCAAGGAGTGAATGGGCTTGGCATGGCCTTCCAGCATGTACAGAACTTTTCCAGTTGCAATATCAAAAATAGTGATGATTCCACCATGATTCCAGATATTTCCCACCAGGACTGTATGCAATACCAATAATGAATTTTCCTCTTGTGTCCGAAGAATATTCCTTTTTCCCACTTTCCATACCAAAAATGTTCGCTTTTCCCATTTGAGTTCCCATGGCCAGATACTGGGAATCAGGAGAAAATGCCAAAGTCCAGGCATCCACATTTCCTGCATCTATAGACTTTATCTGTTTGCTATTTTCCAAGTCCCAGAGACAGATATGGGCATCAGGAGAACTGGTTACAGGGTATGACTGATGTCCACAGACACCATCCCAAACTGATGTCCCTCCAGACTTCACTGCAGGTCCAGCCTCTCAGCATGCCATTTCCAGACCTTCAACAGGCCATCCATGGATCCTGTGACCACTGTCTCAGAGTTTTCCTTCTTGTTTGTCCCCCAGGCAACTGACCAAATGGCATTGTCATGGGTTTGCTCATGCTTGAAGATAATATTGTACAGGTTGATCATTTTCTTAACCGAGGATGAAGGGCAAAAGGCCAGACAACTCACTGCACTGCCAGGCTGCAAATCCAATGCCCAAATATTTTTATATTAGGGATTACAAAGAAGATTTTTACTAGCAGTATTCACTTTCAACACGTTTGCTTTGGTGTTCTGCTGGTATGTGTTAGTCACTAGAGTCATCATGCCACAATTTAAAATCTTTTTTCTAGGAAGAAAAAGAATTTAAACTTGTCTCTAAGATTTAAACATAACTAAAATCTATACAATTAAAATTAAAAATAGGAACATCATTAAGGAAGCCATAATGTTTGAAATAGTTGCTTAGAAAATATCTGTTGATATGTTTCTGTCTGTGTACAAAACCTCAGGATCCCAAGTGCATTTCATTTTAATATAATAGAAAAATATATAAAAGCATCCTCCACTATTTGTGATTTAGACTCAGGACTTAAGTTATAGCATTTAAGAGAAGATGTTTTCCAGTATAGCTAGCTCGGAAGATTTGGAGGTTACAGTATAGTTTTTTTCTTTTAACATTTTAAATTTTTTTTAGATGAAAATTCCAGCTAAATTAAAGTATATTTTTTGCTCACAGCAAGATTATATAATAAAACCATTGATAACATCTGTGTTTTCTGCAGAGCTGGAGACTGGGCAGTAGTAACACACAGCTTCCCAAGTTCACTTTGTTCCTTTTGTGTTATTTAATTATCTTCTGGGCTTTAACACTCTGGCCAGCAATTATTATAGTACTTCAAATAAAAGTCATTCATGGACCAACTGGAAAAAAACTCCTGCGTTCCTAATTCTTGCCAGATTACAACAAAACCATCTCAGTATAAGAACAGCTGAGAAATATACCAATTCTCAGTAGAGGAGGGTACTTGCTCCTACTTCTACTTATCACAGTGGCAACTTCATTTTTTCATGTATTTTCTTGATATCTATATGTACACTTGGAATAAAGACTCTAGTTTGACTTTCCCTTGGATTTGATGAAGAGGTAAGTGGTACAGATAAAAACTTCAACAGAAAGTCTTGGGAAGGGACACAATGGATTTGCCCTGGAAGTTCTAGAATGCATTGCCTGAAGGCCATTCTGCAGATCTCCTGAGCAAGAAAAAAATGATTCTTTAAAAAAATTATTCAATTTTATTTATAATTGACAAATAGCTGCATATATTTCTGAAGTACAGTGAGACATGTTGATATGTGTTTACAATGTGGCATGGTAAATCAGGCAAGTTAACAAATCTGTCACCTCACATACTTATCATCTTTGTGTGGTAAAGCCATTTAAAATTCACTCTTTTAGAAATTTTAAAATATACAAAGCATTATTATTTATTATAGCCATCATTCTACAAGTATTTGACTTGAGGATGAGTGAACAATTGGGTGAATCCATTTAGCCTGAGGAAACATTTTTTTTAATGCATTACTTCTCCAGCTTGATGATTATACCCTGCGGTATTTTAAACAGATACAGATACTGAGTTATGCCTCAAATATTAAAAAGACTGTTTTTTTTTAATCACATGGCTACATATAATTATTTTATCCTATTCTTTACTGATGAACAGAATGCTTGGAGGCAAGAAAATAAAGGTGTGATGCTTTTATAAGTCAAGAAAAACATTTTTCTTATCATTATAGTTCATATAATTTATGTGCAATTAGTTAAGGATGTGTAGATTTAGGCCACTATTGCTATGGAAACCATGGCCATGGCCTCTAGCCTTGGATTTCCAAAATACTGTTTTTTGAAGACTGCAGATGGCATCCCAGTAAAAAGCTTTAAAAATAGAGCAGAAAACTTTTTTATTTCCAGTTGAAGAACTAGGGTAAACTTTAACTGTAATTTGTTGCCAAAAGCATTTTTTTCTTAAATGGTCTGAACTTGGATAAGTAGTCACTGTATCTAATTGCTATGAAGTATTTTTGCTAGTATCTGAAGAATAACTGTGGTATATTTCAAGAGATGAATCTTTTCTAAGAATAAAACTTAAAGTGTAGTGCTTAATCAGAGGAGAGCAGGGGATTATATAATAAAATGGTTTTTAGAATAATAAACAGAGTAAGTGCTGGACAGTTCTCCTGCAGCCTTAGACTGACCTGGTTCTTTCCTGTTCTCTTGTTTGTCATGTTCAAGAATAACCGTAGAACATACTGGAACTGCAACATGCTAAGACAGAGGGGAATTGCCTGATACTGTCCAGGTCTTGTTCTTATTCCTCCTAGGGAATGTAACACTGTGAGTTAGGAGGAACTGCCCAGAACACCTTGGGTCTTTCTCCTTTCTCCTCTAAGAGCAATATGCCCTTCAAAACTTTACCCAGTGAATCACATATTCTTGAGTATATAACCCAGGGTGGGCTGCCTTTTAGGGTCCTTCAGTGGGGATGCAAGAAGGGCATGCACAGTTAAGACTCTATCTGCCCCGAGTAGCTTTTTTGAGCCTTAGAGGACTGGCTCACAATGAATCTGAGGCTCGTTTGTCGCTTGCTGTTTATCTGTAGTAATAAACCTGCTTTATATAACTTGTTGTGTGTGAGTGTGTTCTGTTTCAGTGGATTCTGATAAGTGAATAACCAGTGCATGGTGAACCTGCTTCACAATAAGAAATTGAAAACCAGGTCAATTGTAGAGAAGTCAGCCAAAGGCCGGATTATGTTTTAAAATCTTTATTTGAAGAAAGGTTTCAGAAAGTAGTTTTAGATAGCCAGGCATGCTTTGATGATTGAGGCTTTGGGATTCAAATCCTACTTCAGAAATTCATGTGGTGTCACCAGGAAAAAGGTATTAAGCTATTTTGTAGGGAGCAATTTGAGACCCGCTGGCTTGGCTCTACTTTGTCAAGTTGGATGCTGAATGTCTGTTTCAGGCATTGCAGTCAATTGAAAGTCTGCCCTATATAAAAATACATCATAAGTATCTGATCCTCTAAGACTAGAGTTACTGTTAGGATATTTTGCACATCCTAAAAAGATTGATAGAGTTAGAGTAGATTACGAATGTGTGCCTTGAGAACATTGTATTTTAATTTTACTGAATCAGATTCAATTTAGAAAAACAAGGTGGGCTGAAAATTATTCCAGTAAACTCCTAGATTTAGTGAACAGATAACTCCTCTCATCAATAGAGCAGGTCTTAACTGTAAATCTTGTGCTTGTAATAAGAGAACGATAGTAAATTCACAGGGCTCAGTAGCTATGGCAACTGCAGGTTTCAGTCAATACACTTTGATCTTCAACATTAGATAGTCATGTCTGATTGCTACACATAATCCTTTTCCCAAAAGAGGTCAATATGTTCTTTCTGAAATACTTCAAAGTATTCTAGTCCTTAGAAATGCTTAGGAACTTTCTTTTAGTTACTCCCATCTTTGATCAATGTCCCACTTGAAATGTTATGTGATGCTCACACAAACACAAACACACACAAGCCCACATGGATAATGTAACTTGTACATGTGTACATTTTCCTTTGCTAAGAGGATGCATTGTTGAATATTTATACATGTGAATACATATCCAATACATATAGACATTATGCACCGTATATACCATGCATTTATATAAATGCAACCACACTTGAAGATAGCAAACAGAGGAAAATATTAGCATTAAGCATTTAAAAATTTTTGTGTTCAATCTTGCCTTCAAAATGATTGGTGACAATTTAAATACTACTGTCATTGATATTATTAAGATAATAATTATGCTCTTATTTGAATAAATCTAATTAACAAAAACAATGACAATTAAAAAGGGACAATTTAAGAATGTGTCAATTTGCTTGTTACTCATTCCATCTTTGTCTAATTATTCAATGAACACTTTATTGAATTCTCATTTTATGTGAGGACATTCTAAGCACTGTGGAGAAAATAGCAAATACAACTAGTTTAAGATCTCAAGATTATAAATACCTAATTGGGTTACAATTATAATCCTAAATTAGATTATAATTCCTATTTAGGGAACATAAGTCACATAAAAAGATTGCATACAAGAATGAATGCACTAAGAAGCGCAAATGAGTGCTCTGGGTTCCTAAGAAGAAGGGGTATCTTTTTGCAGGAGAGATCAGAGAGGACTTCATGGAAGAGGGAACATCTGATCTAGGTTGTAGAATATATGTATTCTACAACATTCTTGGTCTGGAGTAGGGGTGATCTCAGTGGAGGGTCTAGTGCACATAAAGGTCTGACAGTGGGAACTCAGGCAGCTGTTGGATCTTGACTAATCAAATCACCTAAAAACATTCTAAAAAAGAAAAGACATAGTTCCCTACCAGGGAACTGTAAAGCCATCACAAGATATCAAAATATAAAATTCAAATATGCCTTGGGTTGTTTTAATCTAAAGTTAGAATTCTAAAAAAAATTCAAAAAAGGTATTTTTCTTACTCTGAAATACTAAAACAGTTTTGGCATGAAGTAGTTATTACTAGCAGATCATTAGAACTCCAGCTCTTTTTTTAGCAAGATGATATTTGCAAACTTGAAGGAGGTGAGGAAGTAGGGTATGTGGGTGTCTGTGGGAAGAACATTCCAGGATGACTGAATCTAAACATGCCTGGCATGTTTAAAGACACAAGGAGACTAGTGTGGCTGGAGCAGAGAGGTGAGGAGAGGAGAAGGCAAAACTCTCAGGGCTTTGTATGCCATTGTAAAGACTGACTTTTACTCCAGAAGAGATGCCAAGCTGTAGGACAACATGGAGAAAAGTACCATGAGCTCACTTGTGTTTTAATAGGCTCATTTTGGTTACTGTGTTGACAAACAGGAAGACCAGTCTGCATGTTAACACTCTAAGCCAGAAAAGATAGCAGTGATATGAATCAGGGTAACACTGGAAGTATGAGGTGTGCTTGCAGAAATTCTGGGTATATTTTGAAGAAAGACCTGACCAGATTTGATGATAAATTAAGTAGGGGGTGTGCAGAAAGTATTCAAGGACAACAATACCATTTTTGGCTTCAGCAACTGAAAAGAGGGTATTAATAATTGAGAAACTTTAATGAGGGTTTGTGTGGATGGGCCAGGTTAGCCGAGGGAATAATTAGGTTTCAGTTTTGAACATGTCAAGTTTGAGATACCTATTAGTGGAGACAGCTGTATGAGTGTTAAGTCTGATGACTAGAAATATGAAGTTCATTGGTGACCTTGTTTAGAACAATGTTAGTAGAGCAGTGTGATCTGATTAGGGGAAATGTAACTTTTCTTAGGTTTGAAATTACGAGTACAGTATCTACTTGCTAGTACAAGAGAAGGAAAAGCATCATTTTTAGGACTTTTTTGTCAGAAATATGGTACCTAGGCTGAGTGTGGTGGCTCATGCCTGTAATCCCAGCACTTTGGGAGGCAGAGAAGAGAGAGTTGCCTCAGCCAAGAGGTTCAAGACCAGCCTTGGAGTCTTGGCGAGACTTTGTCTCTACAATAAATTTAAAAATTATCTGGGAGTGATGGCATACACCTGTAGTTCCAGCTACTTGGAAGCCTGAGGTTGTAGGATCGCCTGGGTGTAGGAGCGCCCAGAAGGTCAAGGCTGCAGTAACCGTGATTGTGCAACGGCACTCCAGTCTGGGAACAGAGTGAGACTCTGACTGAAAAAAGGAAAACAAACAAACAACAACAAAAGAAATATGATACCCAAAATAAGGGAAGTCCACATTCAACTATATCCTGTAGAAGTTAGACTGTCGCTGGAGTAATTGAATTTCATAAGGCATGTTAGTGATGCTGGAATTGCGGTCTGTGAAAGATGGGAAAACAAACTGATGGTTGTAGGTATTTAGTGTTTGAGTAGATTCTCCTAAGGAAGAAAATTTCTCAAAAGAGCAAAACTTGAATGAAAGGGTGGGAGAAGTAGTAAGATGTGGTTTTTTTTTTCTCAGAAAAAATAGAAAAAGGAGTTTTGACCTGCCAGAAACTGAGATTCCGGGTTAGTATGCTAAGCAGCACTTCTCCTGAGCATTCAGTTGTTCATCGATTTACACTTACTGCATAATCTCACTGCATAAATGCATGATGACTTTCAAAGGAGTTTAGGATCCTTTTGATTCATGGGTGGAGGATCATGTGGGTAGGGTGATAGAGAGATCAATACTGTCCAAAATTTTGTTCCCAGAATATTTAAAAAATCATTACAAGCAGGAGAGGCCCTGCCAGAGTCAGATTCCAAGAAAAAGACAAAGGCAGTCCTGAGAGAGAATTCATCATAAAAAAGATAAAGTGTGGCCCAGACTCAGTAATAAGGTCTGCGTGCTGGAAGGAAATGATAGTTTTAGTTACCTGGCTGTGACTAATCTTGAATTTTATCTTGACCCAGTCATTCTGGCTGTATGTTTTTGCCCTTAGGAGAAAGCAAATGTGTGTGAATTGAAATAATCATCCTGCTTTAAAAATTCTGGCTCAGGCTCATGAAGAGACGAGAATAACACAGAGGACTGTTTTCTACAAGAAAGACACGTTTCAGACTGAGATTCCAGGGAGAGCATCCAGTTTCAAGGATAACAGTGATGGAGCAGAGTCTGAGGTTGGAGTAGAAATGGCTGGAGTTGCTATGGAAACATCTCAGGCAGTTTGGGTAGCATGGTGAGCAAAGGCATACGCAACTCTAAAGATTGTCAGGAATTTTCTGTGAAAACTGAATTTCCTGCAGTTGTATGGGTGAGAGATTGGAACCATCAAGATTCAGCTATCAGTATTTATTTTCAACCACTGGCGTGATTTCTTTTAGCATCTCTAGCACTAATAGAATGAGTGGACTGCCTTGAATGTGATGAACCTATCATTATGAGCAATATTTAAGGGGGAGTTGGATGCATTTATGTCTCTATACAGAGGGTGCCAAAAAAGGTATACACATGTTAAGAAAGAAAAAAGCTATAATAAAATTGTAATACTCAATATATACTGATAACAAAAGACAAATACAAGTCACCTTTGACTTCTGCAGTTACAAGAGGTGCTCACAGTGGTGACCATCAAAGTCCAGACGCTTCTGATTATGGCAAACTGAAAGTAATGCATAGATAACATCTTTTAAAATGTGTATACATACATTTGGCATCCTGGTATATTCTCATACTCCACTAGAAAGCCTGCATATGTGTATGTTTTGCAAATTATAAAGCAGGCTCTACAATATAAATGCTATTTTCACTAAGAATGTATGTGCATGCACTATGTATGTAGGTGGGAAATCTCACTGAATAATTGAGCGATGACTTTCAAAGTCTCTTTTTCAACTCTTAGTAATCTATGAATTTATCAAAATAAAGGAGGCAATTTTAACGAATAAAAATTATGTCATAATGGGGAGATATTGGTCAGAGTATAAACTTTTGGTTATAAGAGGTATGAATTCTGAGGATCGCATATACAGCATGATGACTGTAATTGAAAATACGGTATTGTATTCTTAAAATTTGCTAAAAGAGTCTTAAACATTCTCACCATACACATACAGACACACACATACATAACTGTGTAAGGTGATGAACGTGTTAACTAACTTGATTATAGTAATCATTTCACCATATATGCATATCAAATAATCATATTGTATACCTTATGATTTATATAATTTTTTTGTCAATTATACTTCAATAAAGTTGGAAAAAAATATGTCATGCATGTAGACTCAGCACTTGACCATATGAAAAATAAGCAGATTATTGTCTGCTCCATTCAGTTAGTTAACAAATAACCTTAAGGAATTCATAACAAACTACTATTTGATATAATCTTAAATTGCAAAGATAAGAAAACTGGGAAAAGATGAATCAGATGCAGGGGAGAAATTGAAGGGATAATTAATCGACTACTAGTCCATGAGTAGCCACTTCCCTGCTAGGAAAGTGTTCTAGGAGTCCATCAGCATCAGTGTATCAGCTAGCCGATGTGGAAGAGATAAAACAAAAAATGAGAGAAACACTAAAAGATGTCAAAATTTCCACTATTTTGAGCAGTGGAAAAAGCATCTCAATGGGTGTATTGCATCAAAAGGAGAGTACTTTGAATGTGACTGAGGTTTAAACATGTAAGAATAAAAGACACAATTAAAAAAGACGGATTCTGGTTTTTTTGGTCCCCCTTCATATATATGACTTTATATACATATATGTAACTTTATATATAAATATTTATATACATATGCCTATATATATATACCACTTTATATTACTCAATGTGCAGGAGCTTATATTTGAGTGTCAACATTTGCATTAAGACTATGGAACAAAAATACATTAAAAAACTCAAATAGACCTTAAAGACTTTATTCAGCTGATGTACACCGGGAAAACATGAAGACCAAGTAAATCTCTGAGTTGAAAAGGGTGGAAATTTTATAGAGTAAGGAGGAGAGAGGAATATGTATTTCTGTGGTTTGGCTAGGATAGTGGTTTTGGTCTTGAATTGCCTTGAAATTTGCAAGTGGAAATTTTTCTGGTTTACTGCCTCTGGCTTGGAGTTGTTGGTGCCATGCCTTTGATAACAGTCAGAGTGGTACTCTCTGAGTGCTGGTTTGCAAGCCTTGTGGTTTGTTGGTTAGTCCAGGTTCAAGGGTAGGTGAGATAGGAAAAAAAAAATTGTGGGTGGGAGAAGAGAGGAAAAAGGGGGAAAGACATCAGTGTTGAAGACAAAGGGGAACTTGGAAATTCTCTATTGTGGCTGTTTTATTCTTTTTATAAGACACACTATAATTTATATTTTCTGTGAATGTCTAATAAAGAAGTACACCATATGCAAGATTATATGCAATTTTCTTAAAGATGAAGTATAGTTCTAAAGTGATCTTACTAGACATTTAATTTAGATTCTTTGTTTCTCTACTGCAAATACCTTCTAGATTGAATGCCTGAAGGCCAGTAAAAGGAGTGTCACAAATCAAACAAATTGTTGCCTGCCCCAATTTAGTCTAAAAAAAATAAATTATTCTTCCCATGCTGGATTGCAATTCCCTCTATACAGCCTTTATTTATTTTTTTTAAAGAAAAATCCAGGTTGACTGTTTCCTCAAATATCCCCATTTTTATGAATACTTTTAAGATGTGGTTTCTTTCAGTGCAAATGTAAATATGCCTGAGAAGGGTAACATAAAATTCTTAGCAGTTTTAACGCCTTGCTAAAAATGTCTTTGGTTGGGCGCTGTGGCTCGCATGTGTAATCTCAGCTCTTTGGGAGGCCAAGGCAGGAGAACTGCTGGAGCCCAGGAGTTTGAGACCAGCCTAGCCAGATCTCTACCAGAAAAAAAAAAAATAGCCAGGAGTTGTGGTGCCCTCCTGTAGTCCCAGCTACTCAAGAGGCTGAGGCAGCAGGATCATTTGAGCCCTGGAGGTCGAGGCTGTAGCAAGTCATGATAGTGCCCCTATCCTCCATCCTCGGTGACAGAGTAAGACTCTCTGACTCAAAAAAAGAGAAAAGCTTCTTTACCAAATTGTTATCTTCTAAAATAGGAGATGCAGGTATTACCTGCATGCTGGCTACCAGGAGTTGAATTATTGAGAGGGTAGAGGAATGGGGAGGAGGTGGACTGTAGCAAAGCAGGGCAAAAGGAGCTCAGTGCTGGGAAGGATGATACAGAGAGAGGAAGGAGAACATTTGTAGAACGGTTTGCATACTTCACAGATCGGCCTATAATTTGAACTTTGTTACATACTACTCGTATGCTGAAAAAGACCCACAAATACATTCCCTAAATATCTATAATATTAATTACCCTCCTTTGGCCACATGCCAATTGAGTTTAAGGGATTATCTTGCTTTGATAGGAGAAATCACACCATCTCTCAGAGGGATACTTAATTATTACCACTTGGCAGTGGAAGATCCTACCATAGTTATGATTTATAAACATTTTTTTCCTGCTTCAGGCTTGTTCATACTCTTTGATTTAAACTATAATCCAATTCTATAACTGTTTTTAAAGCACCTTCTTGTGTTAGGTAGAGGAGGAAAAAAGGTGATAATCTAGAGAATTTCTCTACCCTTATGGAATAATATCTAGGGAATACAGGCAAGTAAACAGACAGCTACCTCAAGCAGTGTAATGTACTAACTTCAGACTGTGGAAAGAGCCTCTCTGCTCTGGCACCTGAGTTTCACTCCCATCTCTGTCCCACTGCAGTTGCTGATAGTGGGAGGCTTGGACGCTGCAGATGTTCCTAGCATAACAGCCTTGTGGTTTAAGCAGTGCAACCAGGATACTTTTTGACTTTAGGAAGGAGAAATGGGGACTGTCAAGTGGCATTAACGTTCCATATCTCTCAAAAATTCAAATTCAGAGAGATTTATCAAATACTCTCCTTGAACTTCCATAGGTATCTGAGCCCTTGAGTCCTCCCGTCTGTGAAGACGCTTTGAAACAGAGGTCAAATATGCTATGGTTCACCTATCGTGACTTGTTTTATCCTCTGCCTATATTAGTAAACCAAAAAGTGTATTTGATTTTCATGTCCCTATTCCTGTATGCTATCAGTTGAAAAACATTAAAAATGTGTGCAGGCAGAGGCACAAAATTAGCTTTAGGCACAACCAAAGAGTGAGTCCCTGTTTCTATAACTGATCTCCCTCCCTGGAAACATCCTGATTTCTTTTCTTATTTTTGTTTCTGTGTTGGTGTCAATTATTGCTGTAGCTTTTGAGATACTATGATCAAATTAAATAGGGTTGATAGGTATGTAATGGAAATGTTATTTAAAAACAAACTATTTGTAGCCATTTTTCCTCTCTAGGTGGAGGGGCTTGGTAATCATTCACAATAGGAGAGAAATACATCTATACTGCTTCTTTTCCTCTGGGGGTGACTGGTGAGGGGAGAAAAAAATGTAACAGAGATTCCCTGGGATTTCCCTGCTCCAAGCATCAGGATAAGGTCAACTCAAACTCTACTCTGCCACTATGTTTTATGGCAAGTCCAATGCCCTCAGGATTTCTGCAAATATATTTGTGCTAGTCGCCTCTGACTCCAGTTTCCTGCTTTTGTTGAATTCTCATAACTCTAAGTCTTGAGGCTGTTCCTTTATCTCTGCCCTGGCATTTGCTTCCTTATTCTGTCCTCCTCCTCCCCAGACTGTTCACAGGAGGCAGCTGTGAACACAAGACATTCACTGAGATCTGGGGTTGCACAGCAGAGGAAAGAGGTATATACAACACAGGTAACATCAAACTGAATATTAGATTCTGCCACTCTTAAAAAGCCCATTGGCTCTGACCTCTGACTTCCTTCCATGTTGCTTTGCCCTCTCTTTACCTCACTTTTTGTCCCCAGCATCACACACAAATAATTGTCTTACCTTAATATGCGGAGAAATGTCAACTCTTTTCAACTTTGAATATGGTATCTCTTGGTACATGTTCTGCACACATTGAAAAGAATGTATAGTCTACTGATATTGAACAGAGTGCTTTATAAATATCAAGTGGATCAAGTTTGACAGTGTAGTTCAAATCTTCTGTGTTCTTACTGTCTTTCTGTTTGCTTGCTCTATCAATTAGTGAGAAAATATAAATGTCTAACTACAATGTTGGATTTGTTTATTTTCCCTTGCAGTTTTGAAGCTCTGCTATTAAGTATAAGAAGTTTAAGATTCTGATGTTCCCTTGATTAACTGACCCCTTTATCATTATGAAAGACTTTAGTCCTACTGATATTCTTTGCTCTGAGATTTATTTTGCATTTTCAGCATAGTCACATTATCTTTCTTTTGATTAGTGTTAGCATATGTGCTTACTTTTGAACTATTTATGTTTTTATATTTGAAAATGGTTTCCTGTAGACAGCATATAGTTAGGTTTTTCATTTTTATCCAAAGTGACTTTCTCTCCCTTTTAATTAAGCCGTATAGATGCATATTTACATTTAATGTAATTGTTAGTATTGTTGGATTTAAATCTACCACCTTGCTTTGTTTGCTGTCTAACCATTTGTTCTTTGGTCCCATTTCCTTCTTTTTCTATTCCTTTGAATTAATTGAGAATTGTTTTAAAAAAGATTTTCTTTTCTTTTTTTAAATTTTTATTTTATTTTAAAGATGTGGGGTACAATTCAAGTAGACATTATACAGGTAAAGTTTGAACCTCCCTTTGGTCCCACTTTGCCTGGTTTGAGATTGGGTAGCCTTATTGATGTTGTGTCCCCTCCCCACAACCCCAGCAATATCCTACTATCGCCAATTCCTTTCTTATAGTATTATGGTAAATGTTCAGGGTCTGCTTATGAGTGAGAACATGTGGTACTCTGCTATCTGTTTCTGTGATAGATCGCTGTATGATAGACTCTAAATACATCCAAGTTGCTGTGCAGTCCATGTGTTTGTCCTTCTTTATGGCTGCATAATATTCCATCATGTATATATACCATTTTTTTTTTTTTGAGTTGGAGTCTCACTCTGTCGTTCAGACTGGAGTGTAGTGGCTGCTCCCGGCCACTGCAGCCTCGACCTGCTGGGCTCTGGCGATCCTTCCACCTCAGCCTTCCGAGTAGCCGGAATTACAGGCAGGTGCTACCATGCCCGGCTGATTTTTTGATTTATTGTAGAGATGAGGTCTCGCTGCCCAGGCAGGTCTTGAACCCGCGGGCTCAGGCAATCCACTCACCTCAGCCTCCCAAAGGCACGGGATTACAGGCTGAGCCACCAAACCCGGCCTATATACCACATTTTAAAAATCTAGTCCAGTTTTGATGGGCAGCATGGTTGGTTCCATGTTTTTGCTATAAAACAGTGCTGCAGTAAGCATGCATGTTCAGGTGTCTTTTTGGTAGAACGATTTGAGTTGCTCCAGGTATATTCCCAGTAAGGGAATTGTTGGGTCATATGGAAGGTCAATTTCTAGTTCTTTTAGAAATCGCCACACTTTTTTCCGTAAAGGTTGAACTAGTTTGCATTCTCACCAGCAGTGTAGAAGTATTCCTTAAAAAGGATTTTATTTTGTATACTTTGTTGGCTTTTAGCTACAACTCTGCTTTGTTTTTTTTTTAGTTGTTGCTTTTGGGTTTAGAGCACACATTTTAAACTCATCAGTCTATTTTTAAGTGGCATTGAACCACTTAACTTTAGAAAAATATATTTCTAGTTTTCTCTTCCTAACTTATGTTGATATTGTTATTATATAATTCACTTAGACAGAAGCCCTATTATCTTTGCTTAAACAATCAATAATCTTTTTAAAAGACTTAAACAATAATTTAAAATCATATATATGCACACACACAAGCATATCTGTTTACTGGAATATATACATGCCAGTGCTCTTAATTCTTTTGTGTAGATCCATTTTTCTATCTTGTATTATTTTCCCTCTGCCTAAAGGTCTTTACTTAACATTTTTTATAGATAAAGTCTGCTAGTAACTGAATCTCTCAGCACTTTGGTTTTTAAAATAATAATTTTATAGACTATTTTTTCTTTTAGCACTTTAAAGTGTTGATCAACTGTCTGCTTGCTTTCATTGTTTCTGATGATAAATCTTTCATTCTTATCTTTCTTCTGTGTGCAATATGGCTGCTTTTATGATTTCCTCTTTATCACTAGTTTGATCAGTTTGATTATGATATGCTTTGCTGTGAATTAATCATGTTTCTTGTTCTTGGGATTCACTGAGCTTCTTGGATTTATAGTTTTCATCAAATTTGGAATAATTTTGGCTGTTGGGTAGATTTTCTTTCCAGGTTTAGCATCTCCTTAGGAATTAATTTTTTTTCTTGATGATATTAAAAATTGTGTACCAAATTTCATTTTTTTTAGGAAGAGATTTGACATGTTTGTAGCTTATTCTTATCACAAAATTTCATGGTAGGCATTTTTATATTAGCTTAATACCTGGTTTCCTACAATAGTTCCATATATTTTCCTTTTTAAAGAATTTACTTCAGTTATTTTTAATATATAATATCTTTCTGTGATTTAATAATCCATTAAATATTTTTAGAATCATGTGATATATAAGATCTTTCAGCAATTGTAGAATACTCATTCATGAATTTTTTAAAAAATCAAGATTACTTTAAGCTACCAATTTATTAGTGCAAATGGTTATAAATTAATGTAGATTTAAAATATGTCTTTTAGCATATTCTTAAAACCTATTGTGTCAATTAAACAATATGGTGGCTCAATATCAAAATTCAAACACAACTGTACGTTGAAAATAGTGTGTTAGAATCTTTGATTGCATAGCTTGTTGATTAAGAACCTAAACTGTTGGGAGCCAGCCTTGGAGGCCCACTTAATTGACAGGGTCCTGGTGGGCCAAAGACCCTAGGCCATAGGGCGAGCCCAGGAAGCTGAGGCCCTTCTGTCTTCTGTCTTTACTGTTGGTATGGCTGAATAAATTCTGTGCAGTCGTGGAAGAAGAAAATGGCATGTTTATGTGAAGTACTCACAGCTAACCTGAGAACGTCATGGTTTATTTTTCCATCTCCCACTATGCCATTTGGCCTTTTCTAACAAATGCAATTGTTAAACTTTGAAGCACATCAAGAATGCTTTCCTTCACTTGGTTATAAGTTACTAGATATTGCTTGAGTAAAAATGATACAAGCATATTCACTCCTTATTTGATTTAGAATTATGTAGTTTAGTGTTTAGATATAAGGTTTTTTAGAAACACAAGTTTATAGTAAGTTCATTATGAATTCATTATAAGTTCTAACACTTATCTAGGAGTTATGTAGGTGATTTATAACACTGTTTTCACAGATTTAGGATGAACATTAATTGTTAAGGTTTTTACTTAATTCAATAGTTAAAATTCTAAGTTAACATTTATAGAGTGGGCTTTCACTGAATTCATAATATACTAATTGGATACTTTTATGATAAATTAACTAAAGACAGAAAGCAAACTTGGGGGCCTGGGAAACATCACTAAAAGCTTCTTTTGAGTTTTCTTTAGAAATAAACACTGCAGGATAAGAGAAAAGTAATGAAGACACCTGGACAAGAGAGGCGATTACGAAGCTTTGAAGGTCATAGAAGCCCCAGAGAGAAAAACTCCTGACACACTTGGAAACTTTCTTGAGACATTTCAAGGACTGTAATTTGGGACTTTGGACTAAAACTATCATTTTTGGCTTTATGATAAAGACTCATGAACTAAAAGTAGATAGTGTTCTTGGCTTGTTTGTCGTTTCTCGACCGCTAGATGGTGGTAACTTTTAAAGCATATGTACGTGAAGGAATTTTCTTTGTCTTGCCCCTTTGCGAAAAGAATAAAAGCTCTGTGTTAACTAACATTAAATTGTCATCTGTTCAGCAAGCAGGTGTCCGAGTATGTTATTTTCGTCTTTTGCCTATTCATCTCTCCTTCAGGAAATCCCAGACCCAGCAGGGGCTGGACCCCCACACTAAACGTCTTAGGGCTTGGAGTTAGTAAAAAGTTTTGTGCTCATTCTGTACCTTGGTACCATGTTGCTTCCACGAAATCTCCAAAAGTACCATCTTGAGAAAATACTTATCGTGTAACAGTTTTTTGGGTTTTTTTTGAGTAGGACTCTCACTCAATGGCCCAGGCTGGAGTGCACTGGCACGCTAATGGCCACCTCTGCATTGACCCCAGCATCAACCCACTGGGCTCAGGTGATCCTTCTGCCTCAGCCTTCCAAGAAACCAGAACTGCAGGTGTGCACTGCCATGCCTGGCTTATTTTTTGATCTATTGTAGAGATGAGGTCCTGCCAAGTTGTCTAGGCTGTTCTCTAACCTGTGGGCTCAGACAATCCCCTCACCTCGGCCTCCCAAAGTGCTAGGATTGCAGGTTTGAGCCACCATATCCGGCCTAATGTACCAGTTTTGAGATGTATGTCCGTGGCTTTTAGTGAAGTTGATTAATGTCTTCATGCATCCCTCTGGTCCCCATCTCAAACTTTCTTCCTTTTCTAGTTCCTGTTGTGTCACTGACTTCCCAGCTAATTCATTGCAGTGACAAACACCATTTTCCCTCTCTTTTAAGAGAACTTTGTCCAGTTTTTCTTCTACCTTTTTTTTTTTTTTGCAGAGGCTTAGAATTCATTTGAGTCCTTTTCCTGCTAGGCTTGGAATTAAGCAGAGATCTGTTTCTTTGATATGATCTTCTCTCCAGTTGGACGTTCTGGTGCCCTTCTCTGTATTTTCAAGATGTCATGACATGTAGACATTTCTTCTTCATGACATTTAAGAACTCATAATGTCATCGTTTGAGTACATGTCTGTATTGCTGCTTAGTAGAAAACACAGTCTTTTCTGACTTTTTTTTTTTTTGAGTTGGGGTCTCACTCTGTTGCCCAAACTGGAGTGCAGTGGCTGCTTCCGGCCACTGCAGCCTCGACATGCTGGGCTCTGGAGATCCTTCCACCTCAGCCTTCCGAGTAGCCGGAATTACAGGCATGTGCTATCATGCCTGGCTGATTTTTGATTTATTGTGGAGATGAGGTCTTGCCAAGTTGCCCAGGCGGGTCTCGAACCCGCAGCCTCAGGCAATCCACTCACCTTAGCCTCCCAAAGCGCAGGATTACAGGCTGAGCCACCAAGCCTGACCTTTTCTGACTCTTTTTAAAGAGTAGTTTTATTTTTACACCAAGAGTGAGTGGAAAATACAGAGTTCCCATGAACCACCTTTCTAACACACATGTACATTCTCCTTTGCTATCAACATTCCACACCATAGAGGTATATTCATTACAACTGATGAATCTATGTTAATATGTAATCATCTAAAGTCCTTTAGTTTACATTAGGATTTACTCTTGGTGTACATTCTATGGGTTTGAACCAATGAATTCTGTTAAGTATTCACCACTGTAGTATCATACAGAGTAGTTTCACTGCCAAGAAATTTCCTGTGTACCAACGGTTCAACCCTCTCTCCCTCAACCCCTGGAAACCACTGATCTTTTTACTGTCTCCATAATTTTTCCTTTTCCAGACATCATAGAGTTTGAACACATAGTATGTAGCCTTTTCAGGTTGGCTTCTTTCACTAAGTCATGTGCATTTAAGTTTCTTTCATGTCTTTTCATGACTTGATAGTTTGTTCATGATGAGTAATATTCTATAGTCTTTAGTCTATTGTCTATAGTTTATTTCCATGTTCACTTACTGAAGGACATCTTAGTTGCATCCAAGTTCTGGCAATTATGAATAAAACTGCTATAAACATCTATGTGCAGTTTTTTGTGTGGATATCTGTTCTCAACTCATTTGAGAACACCAAGGAATGTGATTGCTGGGTTGTATTGTAATATCTTCAGTTTTGTAAGAAACTGCCAAACTGTCTTCCAAAGTGGCTGTATCATTTTGCATTCTTATCTTCAGTGAATGAAAGCTTGTGTTCCTCCACCATACTCGTCAGCATATGGTGGTGTCAACGTTTTGGATTTTGGCCATTCTAATAGGTGTGTAGTGGTAGCTTCTTTTTGTTTGAATTTGTAATTCCCTAGTGACATATGATGCTAAGCATCTTTTCATATGCTTATTTGCCATGTGCATATCTTCTTTGGCTAGGTGTTTGTTCAGGTCTTTTGCCCAATTTTTTAATTGGGATGTTCATTTTCTTATTGTTGAGTTTTAAGAGTTCTTTATATTTTTTGGATAATAGTCCTTTGTCAGATGTGCCTCACAGTCTGTGGCTTGTCTTCTCATTATCTTGACATTGTCTTTCACAGAGCAGAGGTTTTTAATTTTAATGAATCCGACTTATCAATTATTTCTTTTGTGGATGGCAATACACCTTTTGAGGGAATGAATGTTATATTCTTATTTCTATTTCCTGCTTCTGGCACAGTGATTGGCACATTTTAGGCACTCAGTGTTAAATAAATGAATGAATGGATTAACCCTCTGGCCTGCTCAAATAATCCTCTATTCAAAGCAGGATCACCACATTCTTATATTAATATAAGAGCTTAATGGATTTAACAAGCAAAAGACTATTAACAGATGATTTACTATTTGCTTATCAACTCTAGTCAGCTCTCTGACTTTTGCACACCTTACTATCTTCTTTCCTCCATGAGTCACATTAAGATACTTATGATGTTTACCAGTTGTCCCTGCTTCAGATACGAAAGACATTTCTGTTATACATGGGAAACTTCTAATCTTCTGGTATGACTGAATTCTGAATATTTGTCTGTTGTTATTCAGAGATCATCTCATTCTCTACTACCTAAAACCTACACCTAAATATCAAAGTTGCAGATTACATTCATGTGGCATTATCTTATTAACTGACATCAACTCTCTACCTGTAGTATTTTAGTATAAAGTTAAAAAAGACACATATTTGATAATTAATCAGAACATTTTGACCATTTTAATAAAAGTAGTTCAACTGCTAGCTTAATCCTGAAAAAAAATCTTACGACCTGCTAAATATCTTGAGACCAAGTCCTAACCTAAGCATGACCATTGTATAGAGATAGTGAAATTTTTTTTCAAAATAAAAATGCTGTTATATGATTGAAGTTGTGCACAAATTTATATGCATCCCTCAAAAGTTACAAATTAAATCTCATTTAATGAATTGTCATAAAAATAAGATGAATAATAAATTAAATAGAAATTGCTTTAGAGAAACAAGACTTATGGTTTTTGAACACATATGGGGTAACTTCTAATTCTGAACAATCCGTAATTAGAAATCTAAAAAGGCTTAGTAAGGGGGCATTTTACTTAATTTATTTAGATTGTTTTATGTATGAGTATATATATATTTTAATTTATTTTTTAATATATTCTGTTTTAAAGATGTGGGGTACAATTCAGGATTAGGTATACAAGTGGACATCATCCAGGTAAAGTTTGGTCCTCCCTTTGGTCCCCACTTTGCCTAGTTGGAGATCAGTTACCTTTATTGATGTTATGGGCCCTCCCCACCCCAGCAGTATCCTGCTACTGCCAATCATAAGGGAGCATTTTAAAGTAAAATTTTGTTTTAATTATTAGCCTTTTCTCAACACAAAATGCAAATTGCAATCTACCTAATGTAAAATTACTATGACATATAATTGATAATATAATAACAAGTAATTTCCATCTATGCATTCTGGAAATTTATTAATAGGCAACATTAGCTTCTGTTTACACTAGTTTTTAGGAATATCCATCGATTCATATTTTTATTTACTCATTTGAATAAACTTTTAGTTAATTTTATTTGGGCTCAAATCATATTTTAATGTGAATTTACCTTTTACAGTGTTATCCAAATATAGGTTTTGATACTATTACATATTGTCATTAAAATAAAAAAGAATGTAGGTGTGTGTATTGTTGAGTTATTTTTCTTCATATAATGAACAATTTCTACATGTCAGGCTCTACAGAGTGAAGTAGAGTACATGATAAAAAGATGCATTCAAGTGTTTGATATTTATTTTCTATCTTCAAGTAGTAATAATCTAACAGAGACCAGGACAGTTTTACACAAATAACTATGATACTAGGTGGAAATTAAGAAGTACTAAACAACACAAAGAAATAGACCACGGATCAATGAACAAAGACTTTGTAATTGAATTCATAGTCTTTAAAGAGATTCCTCTTATTTCTCCTGAATGAATTTTGTTTTAAAGGCAAGTGTTTATTATTAGAAAATAAATTATTTTGCATAAACAAACTTATAAACAATGGAAACACTTTTATGAGTCTAACAACTAATTTTAGCTTTCTTAAGATCTTTTGAAAAATGAATCACATAATATTTAACCATTTTTAGTGACTGTTTCATTAGTTATCAGAAGTTAATGAAATACAGCAAGTTGCTTAGTCTACACTAAATGGTTATAAAACTAGTCTACTTTTGGAGTTTGGATTTTTGCTTTCTAAAGCTTTTTATTCTTTTTCCCCACATTCCTCTTTATCAGCATCACAATTTGCTACCATTAATGCGTTTGTCTCAAAATGAGGTCCTGTCTGCATCAAGTTTATTTCTTCTAATTTGCTCTTGGAAAGTAAACCAGTTAACCAATTTTATTAGAAATTTCTAAAATAAGACCCAATGGAATCTGATTAGGACTTTCCTAGGTGTGAAATGTATGTGCTTTAATGGATGCATTTTTGCATAGTTAATATATAATGGATTACTCATTATTTATTTGCCTTATTTATGATTTTGTACTTAGCTTTATATATAAGACTAACTTTATAGCTTGCCTGCTCAGAATTTACAATATGATCCATGGAAATATCTTTTATGAAAACATAGTAGCACATTTGTATGTCTGTCACCTGATCTGTTAATTTTTTTTTCCATTTCAAGAAACATGAACAGCATTTTAAGTCATTATATTAGTTCCAGTCAAAGCTGGTATTAATGACTCCAAGTATGTTACTTACACGTAACAATGGAATATTATACCAGGTGTAGGCAGATTAAAAATTAGCAGGAATTTGGTTGAAAATTCTCTTCTTTCAAATTTATGAGGTTGCAAATGTCATGTGGAATTCTGCCAATTTTTCCCCTTAACCACTTGATTGTAACTGCTGTAATTAGTGTAAAATCTAAAGCAAGAAGCATTTACTGTATTATCTTTAAATGCAGATATTATTGTGGGGGTTTTGAATTGTTTACATACTTGGATGTCCATCATAGAGTTCTCCTAACTAATAACTAGAGCAAAATGTCTGTCAGTTCACAATCTGTTGTTGATTCAGATATTTTTGAATGGTGTGAATGTTCTCTGGCTCTAATGAATTGTAATGCCAAGTATATGTTTTGAGAGTTGGCTTATCACAATAAATGCATGTTTATCTGTTGTGAGAACTCCTGTTCTACGCAACCATAAAATATTAATATTTCTCAGGGTTTAGGCCTCAGCCTTTACATCTTACTTTTAGGTAGTCTAGCCCATTAGCACCTACTTCAATTATCATCCATTTGTTGAGGATTTACAATTCTACCTTTCTCTTCTGAATCTCAGACCTATGACACAACTACATGTTGGCATTTCCATATGTATCTACCCCAAATTCAGTATACTGAAAACTCAACTCATAATGTTCTCTTGCCTAGTCTGCCCTCACTAGTGTTCCAGGCAATCAATAAACTAGGCCCCAAATGTGTGATCATTCTTTATGAATCTTTTTACAGTATCACTCCACCAAATAAATACTGAGTCCTGACTACTTAATTTCAATAAATACATTTTAAAATATATCTACCTCGCCCCACTTTATTTGTCAAATCCTTGGTGTAGGACATTTGATCTTTAATTTGGATAGTGCCAGTTTCCTGTTCTTTTCACTTTAAGACTCATCCTTCCCTAATAATATTTTTTTCTACTCAATTTTATCTTTTTATTTTTCAGTTTTTGAATTTTTCGAGGTAAATCAACATAAAATCAAAGGCATATGTTGATCTCAGATTAAGATGGCCAACTAGAGGCAGCTAGGGTGTGTTTCTCCTACAGAGTAAACCAAGATAGAGTTTCCTCGGTACCCAGAGAGCCAGAGAAGAACAGGACCAACAACATGTCCCACAGTTCATCAAAGATGTGATAACTACATAGTACAAGGGAAAGAAAAATCAATTGGCCTGGGCTGGAGCTAGCTAGACTCTCCTTAGGATCATGACACAGACCACCAGTGGCCTCTGGACACAGTGGGAAAGGAGAGTAAGGGAAATTCAGGAGTTCTGTGCTTCTGCCATGGACTTAAAAGGCCCCCTGAGCCTTGTAGGACTCCGTCCTTCTTGGGAAACCATCTTACCCACAGATGTGCTCTGCCAAAACCCATGTGGAATGGTGAAGGGAGGGAAAAACAAATGAAAAAACATGCCCTGAGCAACTCTACCATATTTCAGAAACTCAACCCTTGTTGGTGGCTGCTTTCAAGCCAGTCTCGGGGGGGCGGTGATGGGACCCAAGGGCAAGCTCCTTGACAGCAGAGGGTTCCTGGCTGTGGTGGGCTATCATGAGAACACCTGAGGCCCTGAGGGCTACAGCTGCATTTTGGTATTTCAAAGGCAGACTGCCTGAGGCTAGGGAAGGGAGCCTGGTGGGACTCATTGACATAGCAATCTCTTTTTTTTTTTTGAGTTGGAGTCTCACTCTGTCACTCAGAATGGAGTGCAGTGGCCACTCCTGGCCACCTCAGCCTCGACCTGCTGGGCTCCGGCGATCCTTCCACCTCAGCCTTCCAAGTAGCTGGAACTACAGGTGCATGCTACCACACCCAGCTAATTTTTGATTTATTGTAGAGATGAGGTCTCATCAAGTTGCCCAGGCGGGTCTCGAACCCGTGGGCTCAGGCAATCCACCCACCTCGGCCTCCCAAAGTGCTGGGATTACAGGCTGAGCCACCAAGCCCGGCCGACATAGCAATCTCTTACTCCCTATGTGAAGCCTTCCTTGCATGTTCTACACAACCAAGTTACACCAGTGGCTTGGACTCTCATCTAATCCCCACTGGGATAGCCAAGGGTGCACATAGACAGGAGGCTTGATCTCCTCTCTCCTACCCCACACTCCTCTCAAAGACTCAAAACAGATAGAAAATATGGATGCTTCACCTAGGCTGGCTGGGCATTTTCTTGGAGCAATACTCATCAAGGAGAAACCCAATAGCTACCATCACAGCTGGCTTTCTCCCACAAGTGCTCAACTCCTGTCTAGAGCTCAACAGAACAGCCCATCACAGCTGATATAATGACTCAGCTTTAGGGAAAGCCTTATCCCAGACCTCAGCTAACACCACTTTCTTAGCCACTCTGGCCACTCAGGATACTGTAAGCCAGTGCAGGTACCCAGTACAGGACAGCCACAAAGGGCAATTGAGAATCACACCACACTAAGGCTATATATCACCAAGGAAGCCCTACAGTGCCTACCTCAAATCCCTGCCAACCTCAAATAAGAAGAGATAGTCTACCCAAAAATATTGCCAGAAAAATAATTATGACAATAGAAAAACACAGATTTCCCTACCACCCTCCAAAAGACCACACTAACTCTTCAGTAATGGACGCTAACCAAAATGAAATCTTTGATATTCCATGGAATTCAAAAAGTTAGTTATAAAATTGTTCAATGAGCTACAGGAGAAAGTTGAAAATCAACATAAATAAAAGAAAATCAGAACATGAATGAAACAATTTCCAAAGACTCATTTAGGGAAAAACAAACTATAGTAGAAAGATTAAACAGTAGACTAGGCAAACTTAAGAAAGGATCTCAAAACTTGAAGACAAGGTTTTTGAATTAACTCATGAGAGGACAGTAATAGAGTATACCATAGCCTTAGGTTAAGAGCATGCTATAACCCAATAAATATGTAATCGGCTTTTGGACAATAGCACAGCCATTTTTAGTTTTCTGTCTTAAAACATAACCTGTAACTGTTTAAAGTTTCAGTTATGAGAAAAACTGAAAAGCTCCGGTTACAAGCTTCAACCCCTTCCCTTATCTCACTTTCCCCTTAGCAACAAACAATCAGGTGCCAGGGGGTAATCACCTAAGTTTCCAGATGTCTCTGTAACTTCCCTAGCTAGTGGGCCAAGGTCAGCCCGAGTCAGGCTAGTCAATCCTCCACGATTAAGCTGACCACCAGAGGTTACTACCCAATTAAATGGTAACAAAACTGGAAAGCCCCCCCAAACTCCTCCGCCCTTTGTGTAAAAGCATAAAAGGCATCTGTTTAAGAAAGTCAGGGTCTCTGGGTGTACTCCGCTGCGTCAGTTGTCAACAGAGGTCCAGGCTCGAGCTTGCAAATAAAGACCCTCTTGAACTTTCATAGGAATTGGCTCTTGGTGGTCTCTCGGATTGAACTTTCGGCCACTACACTCAAACAGACAACAATTAAGAAAAAACAACAAAGAGAACAGAGCAAAGTTTCCAGGAAAAGTGGGATTATGTAATATGTGCAAACCTAAGAATCATAGGTGTTCCTGAGGAAGAAGAGAAAGCCACAGGTTTGGAAAACTTATTTCAAGGTATAATGGAGGAAGACTTACCTGGCCTTACCAGAGGTTAAAATATTCAGATATAGAAATCCCAAAGTATCCACAGAAGATTCATTGCAAAAAGACCATCTACAAAGCACATAATGATCTGGCTATGGAAAGTTAATATGAAGGAAATAATTTTAAGAGCAGTGAGACAAAAATAGTAAATAATTTACAATGGCAAACCTATCAGACTAACAGAAAATTTCTTAGGAAAAACCCTACAAATCAGAAGGGATTGGGCCCCATTGTTATTCTCTTCAAACAGAATAAGAGTCTGCTAAGAAATTGTACTGCAAAACTCGGTTTCATTAATGAAGGAGAAATGAAGTCTTTCTCAGACAAGCAAATGCTAAGGGAATTTGTCATCACTAGGCTGGCTCCACAAGAAATACTCCAAGGAGTTCTAAATACTGAAACAAAAGGTTTAAACATACCAGTAGAAAAACACTGGAAATCATAAAGCTCATAGGCCTTATGGAACACTGACATGATAGAGAAGGTAAATAAATAAATAAACCAGATAAAAACCAGTATAATGAATGGAATAGTATCTTACATATTATTAGTAACTCTGAATGCAAGTGGTCTCAATGCTCCACTAAAAAGATATACACTAGCAAAATGTATAAAAACACCACCACCACCACCACACAATCTGAATATTTGCTGCCTTCAAAAGACCCACTTTAAACAAAAAGACTCCTATAAGCTCGAGGTAAAGAAATGAGAAAAAATATCCCATGCAAACAGAAACCAAAAATGAGTAGAACTAGCCATTCTTATAGCAGATAAAACATACTTTAAATCAGAGTGAAAAAAAGACAAAGATGGTTCTTATATAATGATAAAGGGATCAATCTGACCAGAAAACATAACAATTTCAAATATATATGCATCTAATACCAGAGCCCCCAGCTTTATAAAACAAATTCTACTATATCTAAAAAAAAAAAGGAGAGCGAGAGAGAGATAGACAGCAATATAATAATAGTGAGAGACTTCAGCACTCCACTGACAGCAATAGACAGATCATCAAGGCAGAAAGTTAACAAAGAAACACTGAAATTAAACTGGACCCTAGAGAAAATAACCTAGAAGACATCTACAGAGCATTCCACCTCAAAACTACAGAATATACATTTTTCTCATCAGCACATGGAACATACTCCAAAATTGACCATATGCTAGATCACAAATCAAGTCCCAGTAAATTAAAAATCATATCAAGCACCTTCTCAGACCACAGTGGAATAAAATTAAAAATTAACACCAAGAAGAACTCATGGAACCAAGCAAAAACATGGAAGGTAAATAATCTGGTCCTGAATAATACTTGGGCCAACAATGAAATCAAGTTGGAAATTTAAAAATTCCTCAAAATAAATGACAACAATGAAACACATTATTGAAACCTCTGGGGAAAATTTGTGATGCTTAAAATCTATGCTAATAAAACTGAAAGAGCACATATTGATAATTTAATATCACACTTCAAGGAAGTAGAAAAACATGAACAAACCAAACCTGAAACTAGCAGAATAGAAATAATGATTATCAGAACAGAACTAAATGAAATTGAAATTTAAAAAATATAAAGGATCAATGAAACAAAAAGTTGGTTTTTTGAAAAGATAAACAGAATTGATAGACCACTAGCTTGATTAAACAGAAGATTCAAATGAGCTCAACTGAAATAAAAATGGAGACATACAACTGATATGACAAAAGGTCATCTGAGACTATTATGAACATTTTTATGCAAACAAACTAGATAATCTAGAATAAATGGATACACTCTTGGAAACATACAACTTTCCAACCTTGAATCAGGAAGAAATAGAAACTCTGAACAGACCCATAAAGAATAGTGAGATTGAAACAGTAATTAAAATATCCCAACAACAAAGTCCAAGACCTGATGAACTCATAGCCTATTTCTACCAGACTTTCAAAGAAGCATTGTTACCAGTTTTACAAAAGTTATTCCATAAGATTGAAGAGGAAGGACTTTTCCCTAACTCTTTCAACACAGCTAGTATCACTCTGACACTAAGGCCAAAAAAAGACGTAGCAAAAAAAGAAAACTACAGACCAATATCCCTTATGAACACAGATGCAAAAATCCTCAAAAAAATATTTGCAAACCAAGTTAAATAGCATATTAAACAACAACAACAACAACATGACCAAGTGGGTTTTATCAAATAGGCAAGTAGGCAACCCACAGAACAGGAGAAGATATTCACAAACTATACATCTGGCAAAGGAATAAGACCCAGAATCTACAAAAAACTCAAATCAACAACAACAACAAAAAAAAAAGTAGGCAAATTATGTGAACAGATTTCTCTCAAAAGATCATATACAAATGACCAACAAACATGAAAAAATGCTAAACATCACTAATTGTTAGGGAAACACAAATTAAAACCATGATGAGATACCTCCTTATGCCAGAATGACCATGAAAAACAAGTAGATACTGACACATGTGTGGAGAAAAGGGGATTCTTATATACTGTTGGTGGAAGTCTAAATTAGTACGACCTCTATGGAAATCAGTATGGAAATTTATCAAAGTACTAAAAGTAGATCTACCATTTGATCCAGCAATTCCATTACTGCCTATCTAGCCAAAGGCACAGAAGTCTTTATATGAAGAAAACAACAACAAAAACAGCAACAACACCCCCCAAAACCCCACCTGCACCCGCATGTGCATTGCAGCACAATTCACAATTGCAAATATGTGGAATCAACGTAAATTAACCAATCAGTGGATAATGAAAATATGGTATATATACACTGTGGAATACTATTCCACCATCAAAAAGTATGAAATAATGTCTTTTGCAGCAACTCAGATGGAATTGGAAAACATCATCCTCAGTGAACTAACTCAGGAATAGAAAACCAGATACCACATGTTCTCACTTATAAGTGGGTGCTAAACCAAGACTCTGCAAAGGCATACAGAATGATATAATGGACACCGGAGCCTTAGAAGAGGGAGGGTGAAGTGGTGAAAAATCACCTATTGAGTATAATGAGCACAGGTGAGAGTGGTGAGTAAACTTAAAGCCCAGACTTCTTTGTCACTATACAGTGCAATCATGTAGCCAAAAACTATTTGTACTCTCTACAGCTACTGAAATAAAGAAAAAATAAAAATAAAAAATAAAAATGAACATGTTTAAGCGATACAATTTGATAAATTACAGCACATGTATATACTTATAAAACCATCACCACAACAAAGAAATTAAACACATTCATTATCCACACAAGTTTCCCTGAGTTCTTTTGTAATCCTTCCCTTTGCCTCTATCCATTTCATTCTGTCTTCTTTCTGTCACTATACGTTAGTTTGTATTTTCTAGAATTTTATATAAATGAAATCATACACTATATATACTTTACAGTCTGGGTTTTTTCACAGTTCTAATTATGTTGAGATTCATCTATGCCATTGTATATATCAGTAACTCATTCCTTTTTATTGTTGAGTAATATTCTGTTGCGTGAATATATCACAGTTTTGTTTATTCATTCACTTGTTAATGGACATTTGAATTGTTTACAGTGCTTTGCTATTATTAAAAAACTGCTATGAACATTCATGTACAAGTCTTTGTATTAATATTTTCTTTCAACTCTCTTGGATAAATAACTAAGAAAGGAATAACTGGATCATGTGTAGGTGTATGTTAACTTTTTATGAAATTGTCAAGCTGCTTCTCAGCGATTAATTCAAATTTTAACAGCTTTACATTCTCACAAACACTTGATATGGGAAGTCATTTTAATTTTAGACACTGTAAAAGTATTAACACATTGTGGTTTTGGACTGCATTTTCTTTAGTGACTGATGATGTTGAACATCTTTTCATGTACTTATTTTTCTTTGGTACATGTTCTTTTGTGAATATGTCTCTTTAGATCTTTTGCTCACTTTGTATTAAGTTTAATTTCTCTTATTACTGGGTGTAAGAAGTTTTTTTTTTTTTTTAGCATATCCTGAATAAAACTGTAGTAGTAGATATTTAATATTCAAATATTTTTTCTGAGTCAGTGGATTATCTCATTCAACTAATGATAGTTTCTCAGGAAGAGTGAAAGTTCTAACTTTTGATGAGGTATAATGTGTCTGTGTGTGTGCATCATAATAAATTTGGTAGCCGGGCTCAGTGGCTCAGCCTGTAATCCCTCACCTTTGGGAGGCTGAGGTAAGTGGATTGCCTGAGCCCGTGGGTTTGAGACCCCCCTGGGCAACTTGGCGGGACCTCATCTCTACAATAAATCAAAAAATTAGCCGGGCGTGGTAGCGTGCGCCTGTAGTTCCGGCTACGTGGAAGGCTGAGGCGGAAGGATCACTGGAGCCCAGCAGGTCGAGGCTGCAGTGGCCGGGCGCGTGCAACTGCACTCCAGTCTGGGCAACAGAGTGAGACTCCAGCTCAAAAATAAAATAAAATAAATTTGGTATAGTACATAAGAACACTTTGCCTAATCTAAGGTCACAAAAATTTTTCCTTATGTCTTCTAGAATATTTACAGCTTTAGTTGTTATGTTGAAGTCCATGATCCTCTTCGGATTTATTTTTTATGTATGGTAAGAAAGATGAATTAAAGTTCATTTTTTTACACATGGCTATCTAAGTTTTTAAAGATCTTTTGTTGAAAAGACTATCATTTCTCCACTGAATTTCCTTTGCATCTTTGTCGAAGATCAGTTGTACTTTGCTGAACTCTACCCTGTTCTATCTTTATGTTAATACCGCAGTGTATTACTGTAGAATTACATGTAGTAAGTCTTGAGATCATATAGTGTAAGTCCTTCAAATTTGTTCAACTTTTCAACGTTGCTTTGGTTACGCTAAATCCTTTGCATTTCCATATGAATTTTAGAATTTTAAAAATTTTGTTAATTTCTACAACAAACGCATATGGGGATATCAATTGGAATTGCATTCCAATAAATTCTATAGATCAGTTTTCAGAGATTGCTATATTGATAATATTGAATCACCCGGTCCATGAGTGCAACTTATTTCTCCACTTGTTTTAGATTCTCTTTAACATCTTTCAGCACTATTTAAAATTTTCAGAGTAAGATCGTTTATATAATTTTTTGTACTTAATTCTAAGTATTTCATATTTTTGAAATTTTATATTTTAAAAAATTTCTATTTCTGATTTTTTTGTGTATGTAGAAATAGAATTTCTTTTTGAACTTTTTAATCTTTCATTCTATAGTCCTTCTAAACTTACATACTCAGTAACTTTTCTATAGGTCCCACAGGATGTGTATGCAGATGGTCATGCCATTTTTGAATAAAAACAATTTAAATTGTTTATTTTTGATCTGAATGTCCTTTATTTTGATTACTTATTTTATTGCCTCCAGTATACTGTTAGATAGAAGTAGAGAAAACAGATCTCATTATCTTGTTTCTGATCTTAGTAAGGAAGATTTTAGCTTTTCATCACTACTTGTGATGTTAGATACAGGTTTTTATGGATGCCCTTTATCAGACTGAGAAAGTTCTCTTCTATTTCTAATTTGCTGAGAGTTTATGTCAGAAAGGATACTGAATTTCACCAATTGTTTTTGTTGCATTGAGATGATCACATAATTTTTCTTTTTTATTGACATAGTGGCTTACATTGATTTATTTTGAGTGTGAAGTCAACTTTTCATTCCCAAGATAAGCCTCACTCAGTCATAATTTATTATGCTTTTTATATATTGTTGCATTAAATTATCAAAATAGATACAATTTCATACTTATGTTCATGAGAGATGTTGTAGGTAGCTTTCTTTCCTTGTAATATATCAGATTACTATTAGTTTCAGAAAATGTATTGGGAAGAGTTGTCTCTTCTCCAATTGTTTGATTGAGTTTTGCAGAATTGATATTATTTCTTCCTTAAAAGTTTGGTAGAATTCCCCAGGGTAGCCATCTGGGCCTGGAGATTTCTTTGTGGCATTTACTAATTCAATTTTTATAATAGATAAGAGACACTTCAAGTTATCTTTTTTTTTTTTTAAGTCAGGTTTCACTCTTCTCTTAGGTTGTAGTACAGTCCCACGATCACGGCTCACTGAAACCTTGACCTTCTGGGCTAAGGGATCCTTCCACTTCAGGCTCCCGGGTAGTAGCTGGGACTAGAGGCACATGCCACCACACTTAGCTAACTTTCTGATTTTTTTGTAGAGAAGAAGTCTCTTTATATTGCCTAGGCTGGTCTCGAATTCCTGAGCTCAAGCAATCCTCCTGCCTTGGCCTCTATTTTTTTTTTTTTTCTTTTAGTGAACTTTAGTACCTTGAGTGTTTTAAGGAATTAGTCCATTTCAACTATATTGTCAAATGTAGGTGTAAAGTTGTTCATAATATACCCATATCATTTTTAATATCTATAAAATCTATAGTAATGTCACTCCTGATATCAGCAATTTGTATCTTTATTTTTTTTAACCAATCTGAATAGAAGCATATCATTTACATTGCTCTTCTCAGAGAATTAGTTTTGGGATTGAATGATTTTCTGTTTAACTTTTTCTGTTTTTCTTCTGTTTCTTCTAGTTTTTCTGTTTTCTAACTTTATTGATTTTTTGATCTGATCTTCATCATTTCTTCTGCTTCTACTATTGCTCTTTTTAATGCTTTGTGACTTATCTTTCAGTCTCTGGAAATTTAAGGATTTTTTTCTTCATCCCTGGCATTTGAAATTTTACAACAATGTAACTTGGTGTAGGTCTTTTTCAGCTATATTTCTGACCATTTCTGTAGTTGTTTAAGTCTAGAAATGCATGTTCATCAGTTCTGAGAAATGTTTTTATGTTACATGTTTAATTAGCATCACTCTTGTCTTCTGTTGTACTAATGTAATTAAAATGTAGGACCTCTGAGATTTATCCTCTTACCTTTTTTAATTTTCCTTTTATTTTCATCTATTTTTCTTTGTGTTTTCTTACTTTGGAGAATTATTCAGCTTATCTTTCAAAAATTTTATTATATATTTTTTCAGAATTTCTTCCTTATGTTGTCTTAGCATTCCATTTTTATAATCTGCTGTTTTTATTTCATGAATTTAACATTTTTTTATCTTTCTGAGGGAATAAATTATAGTCGCTATATCGCAGTATTTTTGTGCTTCTTTCATTAATTCTGTTTTCTCTAGTTTCTTTCTTTCTTTCTTTCTTTCTTTCTTTCTTTCTTTCTTTCTTTCTTTCTTTCTTTCTTTCCTTCCTTCCTTCCTTCCTTCCTTCCTTCCTTCCTTCCTTCTTTCTTTCTTTCTTTCTTTTTTTTTGTCTGTACCTTTCTGCCTTTTGTATTAAAGGCTTGTTTAATATATCTGGGTGCCTAATTTTCTTGCCCGTTTGTTCATACTTAAGGTTGAGGCAAAAAAAGTGAAAACTGTATGTCATGTGTGTTTGGTTTGTGTGTGGGGGGTTGTGTGTGTGTGTACATACGTGCATTGTGAGGAGAGATACCTGACATTTATTTACCTTTATAATAGGATAGTTAAAGGATACTTGATTAAGTCACTGGAAGATCCCAACTGCTAATGTCTATTTTTGTTTTCTCTAGGTTAGTTAATTACTCTGGATGAAAGTGTTTCCTGCCAGGCTCGGCGGCTCAGCCTGTAATCCCGCGCCTTGGGAGGCCGAGGTGAGTGGATTGCCTGAGCTCGCGGGTTCGAGACCAGCCTGGGCAACTTGGCGAGACCTCATCTCTACAATAAATCAAAATTAGCTGGGGGTGGTCGCACGCCTGTAGTTCCAGCTACTTGGAAGGCTGAGGCGGAAGGATCACCGGAGCCCAGCAGGTCGAGGCTGCGGTGGCCGGGAGCGGCCACTGCACTCCAGTCTGGGCGACAGAGTGAGACTCCAACCACCCCAAAAAAGTGTTTCCTAATATCTGGTAACTCAAACACTAGTTCTCACCATTCAAAATATAGAATTTCTTGGAGTTCTCCTGTTTTCTGTATGACATCTCACTCCCATCTTTACCTTAATCTTGTGCTGCTGATTTTAGAGCCTTTCTATGTCCATTTCTCCACAGAATAAACAGCTGGGTTTCTTCCAGTTTGATAATAGGGTTGTCTAGTTGTGAGAACTGGTGAGGAGAGCTGGGGTCTAATGACTCCTCATAAAGCTTTCAATCAGTCTTTCTATTTTAAGCCATACCATTCACCTCTAACATCTCAGATACTTGGAATCTCTATTTCCGGAGTCTAAGGTTCTTTGTGTGATTCAAACTGATCCTCAATCACATCCCTCTTTGTAGACATTTAGACTTATTTTCTCTGCACTTCTGATATATTCTTCTATTGACTAACTACCCTTCACAATTTCTATTTTCTTTCCTTGTTTTATATCTTTTTCCTCTTGTGTTCTTTTTGTCCTTTGGCTTCATACCATTTCTATTACATTAATCATTTTTTTGGTTTTAGCAGAGTCAATATAAACCCAAGTGTTTGGAGCTGTTGTGTTTAAGGAACAATCTCCACTGACATCTTTCATACTCTGGTCAGAGTTTCTTTCTAATGTGGAACTCTGACAAACCATATCACTCCACTGCTTATACCTTACCATGGTCTTCTGTGGTCTGCAGTCATAATTCCTTTTCATGTCATCCCGGGCCCATCATGCTCTCTTTGCTTTTTCCTGAAGCTCAGTGCTTATGAACGCCTTGCTCTAATTGTTCTAAAACACTTACAGTTTTGTCAGCATGTGGCATCTTCAGGCTTTTTTTTTAACCTGCCATTATCTCTGCCTGAATACTCTTAGCCATGGACCATTTCTAATTAGAATTCAAGTTTAGATCACAAAGACTCAATTATAAGCATCCTTCCTATGTACTCCCTCTATGTTGTACTAAAATATTTCAGATGCATCTTTCAACCTTGTTAAATGTAAGTACTTGTGATCAGTGACCGTTTTTTAATTGATTATTCCCAGTAGCCACTATCGTATCTGGTATAGAGTAGCCAAATTCATACTTAAATGTAATTAACAGATATATTTATTATTATTTTTATAAAATAAAATTAGATAATAAACCTGGTAAATGGATACAGTAACATTAAAAAAAATTTGTCACTGACTCAAAACTTAAATTGGTAGCATTTTAAAGTGATTCAATCAGTACATGTAAAGCTGAAACATTTTTCAGATTTCCTAGAACTTATTTTCTAGGGCTACACACTGTGGATACAGTTGGCCTAACCTAAAATACTTCTAGTTAATTAGTAATATTTAAAGACTTTGCATAAAAGTTTTTAAAAGTAGTGCTCTTTGCAAAGCTTTCTTTTTTGTCACTTCTTTCTTAATTTGTCTTATGTATTACTTACACATTATGAGTTGTATTTCAGATAACCTGTTCTGGTTCATAGATCAAGCTAATAACTTTTGATATTTAACAACAACAAAAACAACAACACAATCTTAGAAACAATCCAAAAACCAAAGAAGGCAACATGTTTGCAAGTCATAGTGGAACTACTCTTACAAATTCTTGAGGTAAAAGAAAGCAATAGTATCAGAAGACAACACAATGACAAATCAAGGGCAATAGCTTTATGACGTTTGTTTTAGAATATAACTTTCTGGCATTCTTTGGTTTTTCCCTACAGTTGTTGAATCACAAAACAGCACAAAGCATTATTTGAAAGTCAGTCTTCAAGTATTATTTTCAATTGTCCAGAGCTACATGCCAGTAGATGATAAAGACACATCTGTGTTAAATTGTTTCATTGGATTAACAGGAAAGATCAGGGAACGCAGGCATGAACTCTGCTTTGCTAATGTAACATGACTAGAAAATATGGTTTAGTATAACAAGAGGAAGAAGAGACATGAGGTGCTCATGGGGCTTGGAGTAGAGTGAGAAGAATTAGGAGGAAGGCACATCTAATTTTACTAGACTTGGTTTCTTAGCCTTCTCAGTCTCTCGAAGATTTAGAATAAGGTCTAGCAAAAAAGACAGTGACAGTCTCATAAAAGAAAACAAGAATATTTGAGAGAAAAAAGACTAAGAAGAATTGAAAGAGATGGGGGGGAGAGAGAGAGAGAGAGAGAGAGAGAGAGAGAGAGAGAGAGGAGAGAGAGAGAAGAGGCAGTGCTTCCCTTTAAACGCAAGAAGTATGCAGTCAATGTGATGGTGTGGGAGGTTTTCCGGGGCAGATCTATATTGGTCCTTCTGACAACTTAAATAATCTCACAGATAATGGCTAACAACCATGAAATACCCTTTCACCTTTTCTTGTGTAGAGCACAGACTGTTCAAACATCCAAGTTAATTAATATGAACTATGCCTTTTAGGTAGGGAAGGTGAATGGTCCTAATTAGCCTTGCTTAACTGATGAACAAGCATGGTCATAGAGGTTGAGACTATTGCCGAGGATATTCTGCAGCTCAGCTGCACAACCTGAATTGAAAAGACCTCTGGACAGCCTGTGGTCTGTGTTTTTGTTGTTGTTGTTGTTGTTTCTCTTTCTTTCTCTCTCTATCTCACTCTCAATTCTCTCTCTCTCTCTCTCCCCTCTTGCTTTTTCACTTTCTATGCAAAATTAAATATTTAACTACTGGGATAACTTTTAATCTTCAACTGAGTAATTTGTTTTGTTTTCAACATTTACCAATATTCATCACAAAGACAGTTGAACAATTTTTTATTCAATTATATTTGTATCCAATTAACTGGACTAAGACTCAAGAAAGAGAGTTTCCCTTGCAGCTGTTTAACTGCCCTTCTACACTGAGTGGGTGAATAATTTCTTTAATTTTTTTTTCTTCTTTTTGCTTTTAGTTCTGGGATATATATATATATATATATATAAGGCTCTAATAGTAGGCAAATATATATGTGTGCCTGAGATATATATAAGGCTCTAATAGTAGGCAAATATATATGTGTGCCTGAGATATATATATAATATATATATATATATATTAGGCTGTAATAGTAGGCAAATATATATATGTGTGTGTGTGTATATATATATAGTGTGTGTGTATGTGTGTGTGTGTGTATGTGTGTGTGTATACATATATATATGTGTGTGTGTATACATATATATATATATAAATATATATATATATATAGAGAGAGAGAGAGAGAGAGAGAGAGACAGAGAGAGAGAAAGTCTTTCTATGCTGCCCAGGCTGGTCTCGAACTCCTGGGCTCCAGCAATCCTCCTGCCTCAATTCCTCCTGCCTCAGTTTTCCAAAGTACTGGGATTACAAGTATAAGTCACTGTGTCTGGCCTGGAGTTTTTTTTTTAAATTATGTTTTGGATCAATTTACCATTGAATTCCAAATTTGAATGCCAAATCAGACCCTCTAGCTGATTGTCAATGGTTTGGGCCACTAGGTTTATCCACAATAGTTGTTTTCTCTAACATTTGTCCATTTGATACTGAAGCATAATTTGTTTCACACATAGGGTGAACACATGCAAACGGAGTCCTCTCCCTCTCTTTGTCTATATGCTTATTCTTTCACGGCATGCTAAACTCTGCCTTGGGTAGAACAGTGCAGTGAATCTTTGGTGAATTATTGCATTGTAGAGTTTGTGTTCTGTGGTTTGTAATATGTTCTGGGCCACATCAAAGACAGAGGAGCCATATGGAGTGTAACAGCTTAAACGAAAGGCAACAGAAATTGTCAGAAGAAGTTAACCCAAAGGCAGCATTGAAAGACAGGGGTCAGGCGAAGGGGCAGGAGATGGAAGCACAGCTGAAATAGGCAAGGGTGGGACATGCGTTGGGTCACAGAATAATATTCTCTGGAGGAAAAAGATACTTTTAAGTCTTTGGAAAGAAATGTAATACATATTTCACAAGCTTGCCAAGAAAAGCAAGAGGTGGAGAAGTTATTTATTATCCAGAGACCTCCATATGGTTGCTTTCCTCCTACACCAGGAAAGAAAAAAATATTCCTTTAGCTTACCTTTATAATATGATTTTCTTTGTTGTTCTCTGTGATTAAACATGGCTTGAAATAAGGAAGAATCATGGACTGTCAAAAGGCTCTAATAAATAAATACTGGATGCCTATCTCATGGCAGCTTCAGCCCCCAAGGACTTGTAAAGTAGGTAAATAACAGGAATATTATCTGGTAGTCTGTAATTCAAAACATCAAAGGTATCTAACCACAGTCAGGTGAACGTAGATTTTTTTTTTCTTTGTAAGACCCCAGTAATTCTAGGTCTCGGCATTCTCCTTCCCACTGTTTGCACTCCTGATTGTATGCTTGGTTCCTTTGTTTCTTTATGGTACACAATGGGCCAGGCATTTTAAGCCACAGAAAGGGCCTCTAACCATATCTGTGGCAGAAGTCTGGGGTTAGGGAGGCTGGTATAATAGCAACCTTCCAGAAGTGATAGCTAAGCAGAATCTCAGAGAGCAAATATGGAATTGGCAAAGGTAGGAGAGGAAGGTGTCCCAGGCGGAAAGAATTTCCTGAGCAAAGTTGCCAAGTTGAGAAGGCACCTACTGTCTCTGGTATGGAAACTGCATGTAGTTCTGTGTGACCAGCCTGTGTCGTGCTATGATTCTAGGTAGGTGAGGATGGATAAAGCACAGCAGAGTAAAAATATGTGGGATTCAGACTGCTTGGGTTCAATATTTGGCTCTACTCTTTACTAACTGCAAAACCCTTGGCAATTTACTTGACCTCCTTAAGCCTCGGTTTCCCTAATCTATAAAATGAGAATAACAACGGTATCTCTCTCAGTTCATGATTATGAAATCATGCATTTAAATGTTCAGAACAGTGCTCATTGTATTGTAAATTATTAATGTTAACTCTTACTTTGTTGTAATTAATAATTCCGACAGAGTGAGACTCCAACTCAAAAAAAAAAATTCCCAGTTTTTGTATTAAGGAGTTCAACTCCACTATTACACATGTATGTTTTGCCTTTAATGGCAATTGTTGCTAATTCCCCTGTTGCTGCTACTTGATTGAACTGCAAGTTTTCGCTTCTGTTAGCTACAGAGATTTCACTACGATTCCAATAAGATTGATGTCTACATTACATTTGTTACTTGTAGACTAACAGGAGAACATAAGAGGCTTCATATTGAAAAGTAGTCGCTGAGTGGGGCTTGTAAAAGGTCTTTGTTTCTGTGATGTGGTTTATTAATTTAGCTGAAGAAGGGACTCATATTTTATGATTTTCAACCCTCATTCTTTGAGCTATTGTACTTTCTCTGATGGGGACAGACTAACTCAGAGTGTTCCTCTTCATCCTTAACCCTGGGTTAGAATGAGAAACATAACCTCACAGACAGACCCGCACAGTTAGAAGACTAAGAAGCAACATCCTAAAAATATGTCTGTCTCAGTCAAGGAAAAAAAAAAAAAAGTTGGTCAGGCATTGTAACTCATGCCTGTAATCCCAGCTCTTTGGGAGGAGGAGGCTGGAGGATTGCCTGAGCTCAGGAGTTTGAGACTATCCTGGGCAACATAGCAAGACCATGTCTCTTTCAAAAAAAGGAAAATAAAAATTTTTAATTAAAATGTTTCTAGGTTGAAAAAACAAATGTCGCATTTTTTAAAAGTAGAGTGGTATGTAGCTGGTAATTCTAGGTCTCTTGTGTGGACTACTGAGGAAACAGGGGTATGAACTGAACTGCCAGAAGCTGTTCTTGGTTTGCAAAATTTAATAAAACACAACTGCTGTTTCTATAAGTGAGCAGTATGGGAGAAACTTTCCATGAAATCATATCTTCATCAGTTTTAAATAAGGGTTGTACTAGTACAAGAGGGGGGACCCCCAAAAGACTGGAATTATCTTTTGGAGGGCAGGCCCCTTGTAGTACAGGCTTGCCCTGCTAGGTAAATGTTCTAGAAAGCCATCAGCATCCATGTACCAGTTAACGTTGTTGTGAGAGGCTGAATTTGACTTCAGTGAATTTTATTTTGAAGATTTGTTCACCACAGTTGCCCATTTCATGATGGGTGGTTTATGAGTGCACTTGCCCACACCACGCTGAGTGTTCAGCAGTTTTTGACCTAAAACAGCATGATCCCCCGCCATGTCCCACTCTCCCTATTCACCTGATCTCACCCCTAATGACTTTTTATTTTTGTTTTCCTGGTGAAAAAAGTCATCAAAGGGAAACGTTTTGCTGATGTGGAAGAGGTGAAACAAAAAAACGACAGAAGTACTAAAAGGGGTCAAAATTGGTGTATTCAAAAACTGTTTTTGAGAAGCGGAAAAAGTGTCTTGATAGGTGTACTGCATCAAATGGAGAGTACTTTGAAGGTGACTAAAGGTTAAACATATAAGAATAAACACACAATTTTAAAGAAGTAATTCCATTGAGGTTTTGTTTGTTTGTTTTGATTTTAGTCCCCCTCATATCTTTTCTACACCAGGACTGTTGGGTAGATTAGATGATATAATACCTGAAAGGTGTTTGACATAGTGCATGGAAGAATGTGAAGGCTTAATAAATGTCACTGGTTACTACCACTAGGAGTAGGATACAAATGAAATAACTTTTCCCGATCATTTATAGATTAGTAAGTTGCTGAAACAAATTTCATTTCTATCTATAGAATAGTCATAAATTCTATATTATGATTATTCTGTATGATTCATATGCTAATATCAACTATTCTCCAGACACTACTGAACTCTCTTTTGACACGTGTCGGACTTTAAGAACATGATTTATAATTACTTTTTTTCAAATAAAACTCTTTAATAACTCTCTATCTGCTTTCCTCTGGGTTCTTCATGGTGTTGTAGAAAGCAGTATTGATTCCTTATTATTTTTGCATTATGTATCCCTGGGAAGGAAGCCAATGAATGGGTTGTGTGTGGACATCAACCTTAGGAACTAAGAGCATACTTTTTGTTTTCTTTTGGCATTAAAATGATCAAGAATGCCAAGTAGTACTTCAAGAAATGTTTTTGAGTCAAATTCTGTCACTTTCACTCTCTATCTAACGTGACTAAAAAATATGGAAAAATCTGTATTGAATCACCAGTGTATAATTATAGGATGTTCAAAATGATTGAAATAATGGAATTGAAACTAAGAAATTTCTATCTTTCCAGTAAACACAGCATTCTTGATGAGACCTGGGAGGGGGGGTTAAGTCTAATCTGCCTGTGTCTGGGCAACTGTAAAAAAAGAAGTCATGAGAGATGATTTTGCCAAAAAGAAGCACTCTAAGCACAGGGTAGAACTGGTGGGAAATGGGGAGTGGGAATCTGGGCTCCAGCAGCAGAGAGAATTAGGGGTTGTGTCTTCCCTACACTGGAAGAGAAGTTGGGCACAGATCTCTCTCTATGATGGTCATATCTGTGACATGAAGTAACTGGGCATAGCCAGAAATACTGACTTTGCAAAAGCACCAACCATCCATCACTACATGGGCCTGGAGTGTCCAATTTCAATCCTCTCAGACATGGAGGATGGTAGCCAGGCATGAGCTTATTTAACTTAACTAAGAAGATTGGCATGGGCCTCTGAGTCATGAGTGATTTGGATTTCAGTTATTCATTCATGAATATTTATTGAGAGACTTCTACGTGCCAGGCACCATTTTTGACACTGGATATAAAGTAGAGGAAGGGAGAAACAAGATTTCTCTCCTCATGGAATTTATACTTTAGTGCAGGGGTCCCCAACCCCTGGGCTGATGACTGGTACAGCTTCGTGGCAATTTAGGAACTGGGCCCCACATCAAGAGGTAAGCCGCAGGCGAGTGAAACTCCACCTCTTGTCATATCAGCAGCTAGCTGCATTAGAGTCTCATAGGACTGTGAACCCTATTGTGAACTGTCCATGCGAGGGATCTAGGTTGCGTGCTCCTTATGAGAATCCAATGCCTGATGATCCCTACCCCTGTGTCTGTGGAAAAATTGTCTTCCATGAAACTGGTCCCTGATGCCAAAATTTGGGGAACACTGGTCTAGTGGAATAAGACATATAATAAATAAGCAAACAAATTGGTAGACCAGATAGTTTCAGAAGAAACTAGAAACTAGATGTGAGGGAGAGTGGCTGGATGGTTGGGAAGGCATCTCTGAGGAGGCTGTGTGAGATCTGAGTAGAGAGGAGGAGCCATGCATCCATGGGTAGGTCTGGAAGCAGAATATTCTGTACAGAAAGGTCAGCATGTGCAGACAGCATGAGACAGGAGTGACCTGGAAGAATGCCAGTGTGGCTGGAGAACATGGAGGAGGAGGGAGATAAGTAGTTGGATTTAGGATGGATTTTGAAGATAAATCCACAGGACTTGATGATCAATTATATGTGAGAAGTAAGAATAAGAGAGGAGTCAAGAGAAATTTACTAGTTTTTGCTTAAGCAATGTCATACACAGAAATGACATGTATAGAACTGTACGAGCAGAAGAAACAAGGAGATGTTAGGAAAAAAGAAGAGTTCTATCCTAGCCATGTTAAATTTGAAATGTCAATAGACAGCTAAGTGTAGATGTCAAATTTGAAGCTGGATATTTGAACCTGAAGCCCAGTAGGGAAGCAAGAGATATAGGTAGAAATTTGAGAGGCATAGATTCATAGTTGATACTTAAAGCCAGGACACTGGGTAGAATACCCCTGGGAGTGTCTGTTTTTGAACAAGCAATCTCTGAAATAAAACAAACAAAGCAAAACAAAAACCCCAAAATATTTTATATTCATTTCAGCCATTGCTTAACCTTCAGACTCCCAAACAAATATTATTCTCTTTCAAGGCTACTTCTGTCAAATACATATTTTCATTGGATATTTTTACATCCCCTGTTACTATCATAGGAAAGTTCCCCACTTCTTGTCTTGTTTCTCTATTTCTAGTTTTGTTTCTGCATCTTTAGCCCCTCGGACAAAGGCTATTGATACTACGCAATTCCCCTAAGCCACGAGTGTCTTAATGAGGACCCAGAAGAAGCATGTGAAGAGTTAGACAATAATTTATTTGAGCACAAGCAGGAATATCCATATTTAGATAATTTTCCTCCCACAGCATCATTATGCTTCTGCTGACAGCCTTAGAGATAATAGCATTCAAAATGTAAATAATGAAACAATACACATGGTAATGAGAGAGACTCAGAAAATACAGTAGTAATGAAAAAATAACAACACAGCAATTCTAATATTGTAAATACACAAGTTTGCATTAGTGACAGATTATCTCTGTAATGCCATACTGAAATAATTTATTTAGAAGCCAGTGTAACAACTGCTGAACAACATAGAAGGTGTCAATCCAGTGCCAGTTAATGCATTTAGAGAATTAGGCAGGCTCTGAATAATTAGGAGTGTAGGAGAATCTGGAATGAGCAGGTTACCATTAAGCATGAGAGTAGTGGAGTTGTACCGCAGCTAACATAAAGAGAATTTCCAGGCAGGAGCACATAGGAAATCAGAGACAGAAAAATATCAAAAGTCGATGACTGAGCTGTATCTGCCATAAATGTACAAACAATCATTGTAAACTCTTTGCTGAATAGGCTGAAATCTATGTTGTACAAATAGGACAAATAGGAAGAGGCTTAATTATTTTCTAGTCACACTCTTCAAACATACTCTGTCGAATTTTTTTCCTATGCCTTGGTTGCCTTGTAGGCAGAATTTATACTGTTCCAAAATTAGAACAGTCTCATTTTGTTAATGAAAACTCATATTAGGGTAGTAAAAAATTTGGTGTTGTCTAGATAGAGATTTCACTCTCACATTTAATTCACAGCTTCTCACCTTTTGTTGGCTTAGACTTAACCTACCACAGAGGGCAGGATTGTTTTACTCTCTCACTCTTCCTTGCTCTCCTCTTCAACCCCAAACATTAACCCTGAGTCTTTGAGAGTCAGAGGAGAGGAAAATAAAGTAAAAGAAGTCTCAACTTGCTTGGAGCTGTTAGAGTCCAGTGTCCTTGCTGGGTAGAAGTCTAGATGTTGGCTCCTTCATGGGACATATGAATGTGGTGCCTTGGAACCCTTCTGAGAACTCTGACTTGGGCATGTTTTTTCTGACTCTATTGAAATGCCTCTCCCTTGCCAAAGGTTTACCTTCTACCTTGTTATTGCTGGAATCCCTTTGTCACAGCCAGATTGAGTTCTTATGTCTGCTGCACATAAGACAATTCACTGAGATAGAAGTTGCTGCAGTAAAAAAAAAAAAAAAAAAGTTTAATTATCACAGGGCAGCCAAGTGAGAGAAGGGAGATATTTCTCAAATCTGCCTCTCTGAGAATTTTTAGGCTTGGGTTTTTAAGTATAATTTAGCAGGCAGGGTTCTAGGGAATAGGCGCTGGATGGGAGTCAGAACCAGTCAAATCATCTTCTTGTTATGGGTCACAGATTGGGGTAGGGTCAGTTGGTCCACCAGATGCAAACCCTGAAAAATATGTCAAAGACCTTTAGGTTTCACAATAGTACAGCTGGGGAAGTTACACATTTTGTGACTATCAATGATGTGACTCCTGGACAGTCAGCCCTTATAGAAAAGCAAAGTAGGGGGCAATGGCTGATTGTCATTTAACTATGCCTGTAGCTTAACAGAAGGGTATTCAGGAGGTCAAACTCCTAGATGCCATCAAAGAGGTCTGCATGAGCTGAGGCTCATTGTGCATGGGCAAATAAATTCATCAATCTCATGGGCAGCTTTTCTAGGCAGGCAGAATATGAAGGTAATCAATTATCATGACTACTCTCTATTGAAGTGACTATATGTGAGCAATCATTCGGGGAAGGAGGCAAGCTTAGAAAACAACAGATTTGTTCACTTTTAACTTATGCCTGCAACTTTGCAGAACTTGGGTCTTTGCCACAGTTTTTACTCTACAGCCCTATATTGATTTTGTATAGATGGTTTCACCTATGACTCGACAAGTCTCCTCTTTGAGTAGAGTACTGTCCTCATTATAATCCCTCAGCAACTGTGAATATTACCTTACATGGGAGAAGGAACTCTGATGATGTGGTTAACTTAGGACTTTTGAGATAGAGAGATAATGACGTACTTTTCAAGTGGGCTTAATGTAATCAAAAGAGGGAAGTAAGGGTTCCAGAGTAATAGAAAGATTTGAGCATGGAAGCAGACATCAGAGAAGAGAGAAGATGCTTTGTCACTGGTTTTGAAGACAGAGGAAGGGGCCACGAGCCAAGGAATGTAGACAACTTCTTCGACCTAGAACAGGCAAGGGAATGGATTTTTCCCTACAGCTTTCATAAAATAAGCAGCCTCGTAGACTCATTGTCGACTTCTGACATCCAGAACTGTAAAGGATAAATTTGTGTTGTTTTAAACCATGGTGTTTGTAGTAATTCATTGCAGTAGCAGCAATGAATACAGACATTTTTGAGATGGCTTGGATTTTGCACAGAATACTTTTGGGCTGAACCTGCCAAATGAAGAGTACAGGTTGCTCCCACAAAACAAAACAAAACAAAACAAAACAAAACAAAACGTGAGGCTTTTGCTCTTCATATTTTGTACAACTGCTCTGGCTAATCTCACATCCTGGAATTCTGAAGGTAGAGACAGGCACCTGTCTCAAGGTGCCCAGTTACTTCCCAAACTCAAGGGAATTCTTCCAAGGATTTCCTCACTGTGGCATTTGTGCTGCTGCTTGCAATTATTCACATGGAAGAGAAACATGTATCTCCTCTTCTTGACATTTCAATTATCACGTGTTGTGTTTGAAACAATCTTTTCTCTTTCTTCCTTCCTTCCTTCCTTCCTTCCTTCCTTCCTTCCTTCCTTCCTTCCTTCCTTCCTTCCTTCCTTCCTCTCTCTCTCTTTCTTTCTTTTTTTGATTTGGGGTCTCACTCTGTCACCCAGGCTGGAGTGCAGTGGCACTTTGCTCATGGCCACCACAGCCTCCATCTGCTGGGCTCAGGAGATCCTTCCACCTCAGCCCTCCAGGTAACTGGAACCATAGGTATGCACCACCACACCTGGCTAATTTTTTGATTTATTTTAGAGACGCGGTCTTGCTATGTTGCTTAGGCTGGTCTCGAATCCCTGAACTCAGGCAGTCCTCTTGCTTCTACTTCCCAAAGTGCTGGGATTCAGACTTGAGGCATCACACTCAGCTGGAATGTTCTTTTCTATATATGAGAGAGAATACCCTCTCCCCATCTTATGAAATCACTAAGTCAAAGTATGCCTAAGACCTGGAAATGATAAATCTGGAGGACCCTATTTGACTTTCTACTCTGTTCTTTGCATAGTTTCTTTGGAGTGTTTGAAGATGAGGACTAGTTTTTGTCAACTCTTAATAACTGACAAGGGCAGTGCATGGCGGCTCACACTTGTAATCCCAGTACTTTGGGAGGCCAAGATGGGAAGACTGCTTGAACCCAAGAGTTTGAGACCAGTCTGAGTAATGTAGTGAGACCTTGTCACTACAATAAATAAATAAAAAATAAAATAAAATAAATACAAAATTAGCCAAACATAGTGGTGCATACCTGTAGTTCCAACAACTCAGGAGGCTGAGGTGGAAAGATCACCTGAGCCTAGGAGGTTGAAGCTACAGTGAGCTGTGATCGTGCCATTGCACTCCAGTCTGGGTGACAGAGTGAGACCCTGACTAAAAAAATAATAATAATAAAAATACACAGGAATAAATTTAATGACTGTTTTTTAGAATGTGAGGCTAATATCTTTTTTTCCTGCTTAGGACTCAATTTCAAATTTCAAGAGCAGAAAAAGTTCCATTTAATATGTTGTTGAAAAATTTGTATGCTGTGCTCAAAACTGATCTGTTGAATGGAGAGAAAGGATGCGTACACTGGGGTTAGAAAGTCATTGCTGTTTAAAATACGTATATTTCTGCTTAAAGTTCTTCAGTTGGGTTCTATTCCTTTAGGATAACAACCTACATATTACTTTTTTTTACAATGCAGCAAAATGGAATAGTGGATAACTGAGCAAGGATAAATCTTTTCTACCACCATATTTACTAAGTTTATTATGGTGCCATTTTTCTAGTGTTCACCACAGTGCTTAGCCTACCATAAATTGGATACTCAGCTCATGTTGTTGAATACCTGAATGAATAAAAGCATCATTGCATTCATCTGTGCATGAATAAATAACTGTGTCTCTGATAAAGTATAATACATAGCTTAATCTGGGAAGAACTGTGTAGGAGGGAGGCTGGCACAGATACTCTTGCAAAGCCAGAGAGAAGGAAAGGGATGATGAAGTGCTGGGAGTTGGGGAGGACATGTAGGAGGGAGAGGGGAGCCCCTGAGGACAGACACTTTGGCCTTGGACTTTTCAGCTTGGTTTTGACTCTCACTGGCTGTTTTTCATGAGTGAATGTTTTTATTCTATCTATTTATTTATTTAGTTTTATTTTTTGAGTTGGAGTCTCACTCTGTTGCCCAGACTGGAGTGCAGCGGCCGCTCCCGGCCACCGCAGCCCTCGACCT
>NW_007071616.1:230688-262745 GCF_000164805.1 Carlito syrichta
GCCAGAATTACAGGCATGCACTACCACCCCTGGCTGATTTTTTGATTTATTGTAGAGATGCGGGCTCGCCAAGTTGCCCAGGTGGGTCTCGAACCCGTGGGCTCAGGCAATCCACTCACCTCAGCCTCCCAAAGCGCTGTGATTATAGGCTGAGCCACCGAGCCCGACTGAATGTTGATCAATACATTTATAACACCCTGGAAGAGCAAAAATGAGAAGGCCTTTGGTAAAACAGAACACCTTAAAAATAATTGTGCTAATTTCTCCCCACAAACAAAAAACCAAAACTGGATTTTGTCTTGATATGGGATATTGGTATCTGGCCATTTTTTCATTTGAGAATCACTTCAGTAGAAGCTCCATATCATCACTGATTACAGAAAACAACTCTTGGTTAAGTTTTCAGAGACAACACAGGGTCAGTTGGAAACTTTTATTTGGTTTGTACAGGAGGACCCTTGTTTTATATTAAAAATAAAGCACCATAAATGTTTTATCTATTTTTTTGTCTTTCCATGTCATCTTCCGACTTACGACTTTTGACACTGAGAATCTCTGGATAATTGAAATAAGTTGGAAATGCGATAGTATGAATGTCTCTAATAATCAGAAGTTTCGACTAGTTTACTCTTAGTGTTCTGGCCAGTCAATGCTTAGACTATGCTTTTCAATTAGGATTGTGAGAGTTAAGTTAATGCATAGGAGTCAGGCACAGATATATAAAACTATTTTGTTTTAAAACTCTTTTGTTTGCTTAAACTATACTCTGAAGATAATGTTTCATAAAGATGAACATTTAATGTAAAATTTTTTTACTGATTATGTTTGATTGTTTTATGGAAATGTTTTAATATTTGATTTTATAAAAAATTTAGTGATAAGATTCATCAAAGTTTTTGTATGTTTGTATGGCATAAATATAGATTTAATTTCCTATTTCATATTATACCTCTTAAAGTCAATGCATAATATATTTAGTATAATTATATATTTTGGTTAGTATAGACTTAGTTTATTTATGCATTATTAATTTTAAATTATTCAAATAAAATAAAATAGACCTAATTTTTAAAGTAAAACTGAATATAATGAAAACTTTCTTTGAAGATGAAAAAAGCCCTTAGTCTTTCTTGGGTATCAGAATTATCTTGTAAGCGTTTTTTACATTTATACTGGCAAAACACAAATGTATTGGTTAATAGACACTTCTGTTTGACAGTACTACAGAGAATAAAAATATTGAGCTAGTTGGAAAATGATGTGTAGTGCAAATTTTAATGCTGCTAAATTGGGGAATTTTTGATTTGTCAGTTACTCCTGACAGTAGCAATGTATTATTTAAATGAGATATGTAGCTCTACATTATTATTATTATTATTATTATTTTGAGTTGGCATCTCACTCTGTCGCCCAGACTGGAGTGCAGTGGCCGCTCCCGGCCACTGCATCCTTGACATGCTGGGCTCCAGCAATCCTTCTGCCTCAGCCTTCCGAGTAGCCGGAATCACAGGCATGCGCTAACATACCTGGCTGATTTTTTGATTTATTGAAGAGATGAGGTCTCGCCAAGTTGCCCAGGTGGGTCTCAAACCCGCGGGCTCAGGTAATCCACTCACCTCAGCCTCCCAAGGCGCGAGATTACAGGCTGAGCCACCGAGCCCGGCTTAGGTCTACATTATTGATGTTTTGCCTACTCTGGAAAATGTCACATAATTAAAGGAGTATTAAATCTGTGAAGCTGTGGATCAATAAATGACTCTTAAGTAACAGATTTGTGTGGATAAAGAAGAGTGAGGGAAGGAGGTAAAGATAGAAAGGTGTGGCAGAGTGCTCATCAGGGGAGCAAGGATTTTAGAGTCTAGCATATGGTTTTTCTCCTCCACTTGTCTCTTATTAATTGGGTGTTCTTGGTAGCTTATTACTTTCTTATGTCTTAAGAAAGAAAAGTTTCTTAAATCTTAAAATAGAGAAAGTAATTCCTACCTCCCAGGGCATTCATGTGGATTAAATGCAAAAATATATATATCTAAAGCAAATTGCTTAGTGCCTGGCACTATACCTTAGGCATAATAAATGATAATCTTTCCTCTCTCTGAAGAATCTGTCCCAATATGATACCATCCAAAATGAACTGTAAAAATATAGAATTTTAGAGCTATGTGGTTAATTTAGAAATTTTCTAATATAACTCCTTTTAATTTTGGGATGCAAAATTAAATGCAGAGCCTAGAAATTTTTTTTTTAAGAAAGAGAAAGCTGTTTTTGATTTCATAATTTTAGAAAATCACTTTTCTGTATGATTTACAAAATTCTAGAACATGCATATTTTACAAAGTAAATAATTTTGATATGATTGAAGATAGTCATGAATTCTAACATTTAAGACTAGAAGAGTCTTCAGTTTATTCAACTCCATTCTTTTTGTTGTTGTTGTTTTTTGATTTGGAGTCTCACTCTGTCGCCCAGATTTGGAGTCTCACTCTGTCGCCCAGACTCACGGCCACCGTATCCTCAATCTGCTGGACTCAGGTGATCCTTCCACGTAGCCGGAACTAGACACCTGCTACCACACCCAGCTTATTTTTTGATTTATTGTAGAGATGAGGTCTTACCAAGTTTCCCAGGCTGGTGTTGAACCCCCAGGCTCAGGCAATCCTCTCACTTTGGCCTTCCAAAGTGCTGGGATTACAGGTTGAGTCACCGTGCCCAGCCAACTCCGTTTTTTTTTTTTTTTAGAAAGCAGGATTTATTGAGGGGACAGAAGAGCTCCCACGTGGGAGGGGACCTGAAGGGGTTACATGCCCAACTCCATTCTTAATGCTCAGAAGTCTGGATGTCTTGTCTAAGATCACATTGATACTTTATTTGGGAGAGAGAAACACTGAGCAAGAAAAGTAGAAAGAAGAGGGAAAGATAAGGAAATATAAGCAACAGGAGGCAATCCCTATAACATGTTGGTCACTACATCAACAAGTCATCGAGCAGGTATATTTGCTTGGTATATGGGATTTTGCTGGAAGATTTGCAAAGAAACACAGTACATTGGCGCAGCCCATGAAGAGAGTAAGAGGAGGATTTATCTGCCTAGTTCCATTTCAACTCTTATTTTCCAGTGGTGAAATTTACTCTAGAAGAAGCTCATGCCCTCACGTTTCCATGTAATATCTTTCATCACCTTGGTATCCATTCAGTGAACCGGACCCTATACTCCAGAGTATACCATTTTATCTAGCATAAAGGGACTACTTGGCACAAGTAGGTTGCTGACCAATAAATAGGCAAAAGGAGGCAGCCAAAAAAATCTGAAAATAAATACAAAGTTTGTATTCATTACACACATATTATCAATTTAATCTTTATACCAATCTTAGGAAATAGTATTATTATTACTCAGTGTCAAGTACCCTGTGTGCAGAAAATACATGTTAGTCATCTGAAATATTGAATGAATGGATGCATTAGGCACTGTTTCCTGTCTTCCGAATCAGGACACTTTCCAGTAGGTTACAGTCTACCAGGTCGCACAAATTCTGCATTTCTACTTTGTCAGGGTCTGACATAGCAAGTAGGCAAAACATTCAGAGTCCCATACACTTATTTGAGGCATCTCTCTTAAGGAAATATTTGGCCTTTCCAACAGATCTTCATTTAGAACTAGAGGTTCAAGTTCCAGTTTTTTTAGGGACCAGTCAGGTAATATAAATGAATAACTCAAGTATAAAGTCAATATACTGTGTACAGTAACATGTCACCTAATGTCATTCGGATTTAAAATTTTAGCCAAATAAAATGTGTCTGAGATCAAAGCAGGCCCTCACCCCTCTACATTAAGTTTTCCTTTCTTATATTACTACAGTGTACTTAAATGTGTACATTCTAAGAGGAAGTTTTTAAAAAAATGATAATTAATAAAGATCACTTAATGTTAACACTGAATTAGCACACACAATAGCTAAAAGTATGTTTTCTAAAATATCATAAAGCCTTATTAGGACATCTATTGGCATTCCTGGCTGGATCTCTTCCCATTCTCACTGGACTTTGTCAGCATAGACCTCGAGCTTGGGATGTAACATATTCCCACTAAGACCTATTGGTATGCATATTAGGAATATGTAATGAATCTTAATAGCATTAACTTATTATCCCAGAATGCTCAGTCATATAAAGCAGTTTGCACTGGTATACACATGCTAATAATTAAGGAAGGGATATTTCTTTGCCTTCCTATCTGGGTTTCTCTGATAAGTTGTTATGCAGCTGGCATTCAATGCAAATTGGAGTTTGCTGGCTTCTGATATGCATACTCACACTAATCAGCAGATTACTTGTGTGGGGGCTGCCTACCACTAAAGCTATGCTGTCACATTTAGAATAAATAATAGAGTCTTGCTTTGAATGTATAAAATACCAAATGGCCTAGTTCAGACTCTTGTAAAAAGTACAGCATGATGAGTATGTTTTTCATGTGTAAAAAGGATATTGGCTAGATATTGTAGAGCCTAGAAAATGAACACTGCCATATTGCTATAACAGTGATTACTATTAAGCAAAATTTGACATAAGAGGTTACCGTAACTGAAATACAGAAATTTTATTAATATCATGTGGTCCCTCTGGTTTGGACTAATAAAGCCCCTGCTCAATACTCCATTAGCAATCCGAAGATTGAGTTTAAAATATGTTTTTCAGATCTACTTTAAGTTACTAAGGCTTCATTATACAGTATCCTTAAATCAGACTGGTGACTTTAGTAGTATTAATTCCTTAATGATGAGTAAAAAGTTGCAGACCCAAAAGAGCAGCTGCTAAATGATAACTTGAAGATAAAAATTTTAGCAAGGACAACTGAATTTTTTTTTTTGAGTTGGAGTCTCACTCTGTCACCCAGACTGGAGTGCAGTGGCCGCTCCCGGCCACTGCAGCCTCGACCTGCTGGGCTCCGGCGATCCTTCCTCCTCAGCCTTCCCAGTAGCTGGAATTACAGGCATGCGCTACCACGCCCAGCTGATTTTTTGATTTATTGTAGAGATGAGGTCTCGCTGCCCAGGCGGGTCTCGAACCCGCAGGCTCAGGCAATCCACTCACCTCAGTCTCCCAAAGGGACAACTGAATTTTTATAGTGAACTTTGAAATGCACTAGAGAGATGAAAACAACTAGATCTCAGAATAAATATTAATAAAAATAGGCACTACCTGAAGGATCAGAACAATGATACGTGCTGAACTTATTTGTTAAGTTATTCTCATCATAGCTCTGCAAGAAAATTATTATCCTCATCCTAGCTTGTCAGGGAAATTCTTCTTAGATAGATGAGAAAATTGCAACTTATAGATGTTGTTTACTTAGTTAATAAACAGTAAAGCTGGCATTTATACTTATATCAGCTGGACTCTAGAAACTCTTTTCTTGGCTCCATAATCGCCAGGTTGTCTGTCTTGGGGCAAGTTGAGAACAGTGTTAGGTGAACAAAAGAAGTTTACTGCAAAGGACTGAAGACTGCAGTTATTTAAGACTATTGTTTATATGCTCCAACTCGATGTTAAAAGAAAATATGTTTTCAAAACTTTTTTTTTTAATGACTGTTCTCTGAGTTTTCAATAAGATCCTCTTCTAGAACAATTTACCTAAAACTAGTTTCACACAAGTGAAGGCAGATGTTGAGTATCTAACACCGAGACATCTGTGAAAATGACATGCGTACTAACAAATGTTGTACTTTGTTCCTAAGCATCAGATTTTAATTTCTTAGGAAAGAGATTCACAGTTTCTGTGAGTAGATGTCTTCTAGTCAACATCATATAGCAACAATGTTTACTTTTTGTGTTTTCAACTACTTAGGGGAAATTCCCATTACTCTGGTTTCAATACCCTTTAAACAACCAACGTTATTCTAGATTATTGCCACACTTATGCTACTGATTATAAACTTAAGTGTACACTTGCTAGAATAAAGGAAGACAGGTTGAGATTTATGGGAAGCCTTTTCCAGACAACATACGGTGTCATACTTTTGAATAATCCTATCTGGTTACGTTTGAATAGTAAAAGAGAGACGTTAGTGTGAAAATTTTAGTGCTGTGTGCATTTAGAACCAAGGCAGGTGGCCATGACCAAAAGCCACCATTAGTCTTGGTAGTGTAGCTCATCTTTATGTCTTTGCTGGATTAATTTTGTATTGCTGTATAACAAATTACCACACGCTTGCAGCTGAACACAACATGGGTTTATTAGATGGCAGTTTATTATGTCAGAAGTTCAATATGGCAAAGCTGTGTTCTCTGCTCAGGGTCTCACAAGGCCAAAGTCAAGGTGTTGGAAGAACTGAGTTCTTGTTTAGAGATTTGAAGGAAAAATCTGCTTTTAAGTTTACACTTGTTGGCAGAATTCAGTTCCCAGGACTATAAGACTGAGTACCCTATTTTCTTGCTAGCTGTTAGCTGGGGGTATGCTCTCAACTTTTGGTGGCTGCTCTAACATTCTTTCCATGTGCAGTCCTCTGTCTTCAAGCCAAAAACCTTGTTTCAATGTTTATTTTTTTCGTGCTTGGAATCTACCTGACTTCCTCCTCCACTACTCACCACTCACCAGAGAAGTACTCTGCTTTTAAATGACTCGTGATTAACCAACTGATTAGTAAACTAATTACATTTGCAAAAATCCCTTTTCTCATATAATGAAACATAATCACAGGAGCAATATCTCATTGCAGTCACAGGTTCTGCCCACAATCAAGAAGTGGGAGAGATTTTATAAGAACAGAGGTCATAGAGGGTCAGTTTAGGTTCTGCCTGCCAGAGAGACACACAATTTATTGTGTAGTTACTTTTTAATTTTTTGAGCAAATTCTAATAAAATAAGCTTCATAAATATAATTTATGTTTTAGTTTAGTTTAGCATGTTTTGTGGTAGACAGCTTTATGGAAACCTACCCCTAGAGTTTGAGTAAGATGAGAGACTGAATAAGAAATCTGACATATTCCATTTCTTAGAAATAAACATTTAATAGGAACTTATAAACAGAAGCCATGTCTGTGTCTTGGACAGTGGCAAGACAAATGGTGGATCTTCGTGCCATTACCCTCCAGACCCAAGACTTGTATACCATGAAGAAACAATAATTCAGAAAGGATGTGTAGAACAGTTGAAGTATGATAACATCAAGGTTGTTTGACCTAAGGGCAGTGTTTATGATAAGTATGTGCTCTTATACAAGGAATACTAGATCAACTGGAAATCTTAAAGGCCTCTCTAAAACCAATCAATCAGAAGTTAACATGGCAGCTTCACATACAAGATGGAGTTGCTTTAACCTCCATATAGCATTACTGAAAGAATTTCTTTGAAAGGACAAAGCCCTTCAAATACATTTGAAGTAAAATGGAAATGTCATTTCATCAACTGGATTTAATGTAGTATGGTACAAGGATAAATCTATTTTAATCCTATTTCCCACTCTCCCTTTATATATCATACAGATGAGAATTTTCTGTGGTTCTGAGTGAAATTTTGATTAGCTACAACAACTTGAAAAGCAGCTTTTATTACAGTATAAAATACATACAAAAAAGTTGATCACTATGTTTTCATAAAACAAATGCAACTGTGTAATCAGTGCCCTGCAAAAAAACCAAAATAATACCAACACCTTAAAAACCTAACTTGTACTCCACCTCCTTCCCCCAACTAGACTTACTCTGTTCTTACACATTTAACTGCAATTTCATCCACTGGATATTTGGTTGTTCTCACAAAATAAATTTATCTTCTAGGGTTTTATATGCATCTAGATGAATTCTTGCTCATAGTCTCTCAAATTGTCTTCAGGGTGGCTTTAACGTATGGGTTCAGTTATCTTCCCCACCTCTAAAAAAAATACTTGTCTGAATTCACTCATTGGCAGGATGAACCCTGGTGCCCAATGCAGCCTTCTTTCTTTGCTTTGTCATTCTAAGTCAAGCCATACCTTCTTGCCTTTAGAGTTCACGTCCCTCAAACAAAGAGGGTAAACATCACATATTCTGAATGATTTCCTTGAAACCCCTTCTGACACATGACTGAAAGTGGGAAAAGTAAAGCTTCTTTCCATTTCAGGTGAGGGGAAAGCATGTAGGTGTTTACAACTCTCAACAAAAATGACTTTTGGTCATTTCAGCTTTGACACATACATGTATTCAAAGCAGGAAGCAGGTTTAGGATTAAAAAAATAGTGTTGGCCACTTCTACTTTTTTTTTTTTAACCTATCCTGTATAGAAGATCTAACACGGCACTTCAGAGTGTGATAGTGGTTCAGGTCTATTATTTTGTTCTTATGCTTTAGTGGGGTCTCAGATGAAACAACAACAGAAACTCATTTTGACATGCTGTTACATGAATTTACTATAAAGTTAGGAAAGTGTTTTATAAAGAGGAGATCCTTAGTAGAAATTGTTTTGGTACTTGATTTTCCTCAGTCAGCACTGTTAACCAATAAATTGTCTGCTAGTTGATTGGCATTTTGTCATCAGATTAATTTCTCATTATTTTCAGTCCCTTATTCCCTACTTTTCATGGCCCTCAAGGTATAACCTGATAAATGGCTAAACTTCATTGAAAAATAGGTGATTGTTTTAGTAAAGGAGTTATTAATCATTTTAAAATTTTACCTTTCTTTTCCTGAAGTAAAACTATACTGATATTGGAAGAACTTTGCTTTTTAGCATATAAAACTATGTACAACACTTTGTTCTCATGATAACAACATGAAAACACTAGAATTAAAAAAAATCACATTTTATTCTACAGCGATCAGATAGCAGAGAACACAGTGAAGCCTTGGCAAACTGAATACCGAAAGGAATGAGCTGTTGTTAAGGAGTGAAAGGAGCACTGTTATAACTTCTATATATGAGGGCAAGTGTTTTATTTGGATTCATGGGAGTGAAAGAGTGGGTATAATATATATGGAGAGATTATAGGGACAAGGAAAAATCAGCTACATCTTTAAAGATAATATGGGTTACATAACAGATTGTTACTGAGAAGATGGGGCAGTGGAGAAAGAGCTTGAAAGCAAAGTGAATTCATGTAGTTTTATGCACTTTTGAGGTGATTAGTCTTTAGGGCCAAGTGAGAGTTAAATCCAAACATGAATCAAACCTATCTGAGACATTGGTTCACCTCTCACACCACCTAGCTCAAATGCCATGAAAAATAAAGTGATCAACCCCATAATGACAGAGGTATAGGAAGGTACAGATAGGGCTAACAAAGATGAACTTAATCTAATTTACATTATAGTTTAGTGAGTTCTAATTCAACTTGACTTGCAAAAATCTAAATCATTAGTCACTTGCTGTAGCTGTCAGACAGAAGTAAAAGCTTAAATTCTCTGGAAGATAAATAAAATAAAACAAAAATAATTGTATGTTAGCTTCTACTTTTCCTTTGCACAAAATACATAGAATTCAATTAAAACATATGAAACAGCCGGACTCGGTGGCTCAGCCTGTAATCCCACGCCTTTGGGAGGCTGAGGTGAGTGGATTGCCTGAGCCTGTGGGTTCGAGACCCGCCTGGGCAGCGAGACCTCATCTCTACAATAAATCAAAAAATCAGCCGGGCGTGATAGCGCATGTCTGTAATTCCAGCTACTTGGAAGGCTGAAGCGGAAGGATCGCCAGAGCCCAGCAGGTCGAGGCTGCGGTGGCCGGGAGTGGCCACTGCACTCCAGTCTGGGTGACAGAGTGAGACTCCAACTCAAAATCAAAACAAAACAAAACATATGAAACATTTAAGAAAGCAAGAAAATGTGACCCAAATGCAAGAGAAAAAGTAGTCAATAAGAACATACCCATGTAGACTCCATCAGCTGCCCTTGAGATGGGAAGAGTGCCCACTGAAATCACAAGTGTCCTTGTAAGTGAAGGGGGCATTCAGGAGAATATCAGAGTCAGAGAGAGATTTTAAAATGCTATGCTGCTGTCTGTTTAGATGAAAGAACAGGCCATATATCAAAAAATGAAGCAGTCTCTAGAAACTGTAAAAAGTAAGGATAAGGTTTCTTATCCAGGATATCTCCCCAAGTATATGGATCCTTCCTCCAGAAGAAATGTAGCACTGCTAACACCTCGATTTTAATTCAGTAAAACTCATTTTGGACTTCTGACCTCCAAAATTATAAGATAATAAATTTGTGTTGTTTAAGCTACTAAATTTTTGGAAATTAGTTCCAGTAGCTATAGAAAACTAAAGACAAAACTACAACTATTACTAATGATATGTTAAAAAATTATAAGAAAGAATGGATAAATGAACAAAAAATAAAGAGTAGTGAAAGAAAATAGAAACTGTAAGAAAAAACAAAGGGAGCACTCTGGATCAGAGAAATACAATGTCTGAAATAAAAATGTTATTGGATGGACTGAATAGTAGGCTAGCATGCACAAGAAGTCAACTTGAAGGGAGGACAAAAGAAATTGTTCAAACTGAATTACAGTGAGCAATAAATAAATAAATCAGGGACTTGTTGGATGATATCAAGAAATTTAGGTCCTAGAAGAAAAAGTGAGAAAGACTTTCATATCCAGAATATTTCAATTAATAATGGTCAAAATTTTTCCAAATTTAATAAAAAGTATTAACCCATAGATCTGAGAAGCTCAATGAATGCTAAGCAGAATGAACGCTCACACAACACAAACACATGCACACATGCATTAACACACACAGGCACGTGAAAACCAATCTGATTGAAATCAGAGCAAAAGAGAAAAATATTGAAAGCAGCGAGAGAATAAGAACACAATACACACAAGAAAATAACGATCAAATTATGCCTGACTTTTCATCAGAAACAATGAAAACCAGAAGTCAATGCAATGGTACCTCTGAAGCACTTAGTGAAATGAAACAAAAGCAAGAACTGAAAAGAGTTATCATATTAATTCTGTACATAGTTAAAATTGCTATTCAAATATAAAGTTATTTTTTCAGATAAGCAAAAGTTGAAAGATTTGTCAGCAGACCAACACAATAGATATCTTAAAGGAAGTTCTTCAGGTTAAGAGATCCTGTAAACCCAGAAACTTAGATGTACAGGAAGGAATAAAGAGTGATGAGAATGGTAAATGAGTGGGCAAGTATAAGAAAATCATCTATGTTTTCAAAAAAGTTTTATTTAACAGATAATTGACTGCTTAAAGCAAAAGTAATTACAATTTATTTTGAGTCATACGATTAATATACAAGAACTAGATATAGCAACAGCATAAAGAACAGGAAGAGAAACACTGAAAAACACTACAGTATGTTTTTTAAAAATCTTATACTTAAACTGGTATAATGTTAAATAAAGTTAGATTATTATGAGTTAAGAATGTATAATGTTATTAATAGAACGTTTATTAAAATATTAATATTACAACAAAGAGAAAATAAAGGTGATACAATGGATTAATTTAAAAGCAAGCTTATTGAACTAAAATAAAGGAGAAGCAAGGAAACAAATAACAAATAGGAGATATAGAAAACAAATCTAGGCTGGGACAACTGCTCCTACCCAGCAACCCTCGGACACCAGGACTCTAAGTTGGTGTCAGTTGTACCAGTGAAGGAGAAGAAACTCATGGATGTCAAACTAGAGGAGCTTCCAAGCTGGATGTTGATGCAGGATTTTACCCCTAATGGCATTGTTGGAGCCTTTACAAGAGGTTATATCCCCTCTACTACAACAAGTCCATCAACATGAAGAAAGGGAGCATCTCTGGGGTTTCTATGGGGCTGGTGGCTTATGTGCTTTTCAGCAACTGCCTTTTTTTACAAGCAGCTCAAGCATGAGCTGCTACGCAAGTACCACTTAAGAGGGTACACTCTGCTCTCCTGATCATGACCTCTTTGGCCCAACACTCCTCCATGAGGAACTTGACCATTGATGAATCCTTGCATACCCTAAGGAGAACACCCTAATAAAAGATGACTGGTACCTGTGGAAAAAAAAGAAAAAAGAAAACAAACAACAAATACAATAATGGCAGTCTTAAGCACAACTTTAAAAATTATACTTAAGAACTAATAATTATATTCCATGTAAAAGCTTTAAAGACTTAAAAAGCTTTAAAGACTTAAAAAGTACAGATTATTAAAAGGGATAAAATTGCAAAATCCAACAATATGCTACTGACAAGTCATCACCTTAAATAGAAACACCCAGATCGGCTTAAAAACATGGAAAATGAAAAAATATATTTTATGTAATTCCTAATCACAAGAACATTTTTGTGGCTACATCAATGTCAGGCAAATTGGATATTAATGTAAGGAGTATTACAAGAGATTAAGAAGAACATCACATAATAGCCAATTCATTACATTGATGTAACAATCCTTACTGTACATGTGCCTAATAATACGAGCTTCAAACTAAATGAAGCAAAAATTGTCAAAATTAAAGGGAGAAACAGACAAATATTGGAAATTTTAACACTATCATCAATTGATAGGACAAATAGAAAAGAATGCTATAAAAATAAAAAAGATTTGAACAATACATTCAACAAATTTAACATAATTATTATCTGTAGAACACTGTTTCTAACAACTGTAGAATACGTATTTTTTTAATAAGTGCTCATGAAATATTTACTTAGATAGACTGTATGCTGGACCACAAAGCAAGTCTTATTATTTAAAACAATTAAAATTGTGCAGGATATATTTTAGTATCAAACAAAATTAAATTGAAAATCAATAGCAGTAAGATATTAGAAAACACTAAAATATTTGCAAATTAAGTAGTGCATTGTGAAATAGCCCCTTTTGGTAAAAAAAAAAAAAAGGAATTACAAGTGAAATTAAAAATGTTTTAAACTGTGTCATAATTAAACACAGCACGGAATTACAGGCTGAGCCACCAAGCCCAGCTAACCACTGATCTTATTACTACCTCTGTTAGTTTTGCTTTTCCAGAATGCCATATAGTTGGAATCCTTTTCAGATTGACTGCTTTCTCTTAATAACATATACTTAAGATTCCTTTATGGCTTTTCATGACTTAATACTTCATTTCTTTATGGTATTGAAAATATTTCATTGTGTGACTATCATAGTTTATTTACCCATTCACCTACTGAAGGACATCTTGGTTGCTCCCAAGATTTAGCAACTGTGAACAAATCTGCCATAAACTTCCATGTTCAGGTTGCTGTATGGGCATAAGTTTTCAAGTCCTTTGGATAAATATCAAGGAATGAGACTTCTGGAATGTATGGTAAGAGGATATTTAGTTTTGTAAGAAGCCTCCAAACTGTATTCCAAAGTGGCTATATTATTTTTCTTTATTACTTAGCAATGAATGAAAGATCTAGTGCCAGTATTCTGGATTTTAGCAATTCTAATAAGTGCATAGTGGCAGCTAATTGTTATTAATTTGCATTGCCCTGATGACATATGATGTGAAGCATCTTTTCATATGCTTTTTATTTTTGCCATCTGTATATACCTTTTGTGAAATGCCTGATAAGGTCTTTGACTCATTTATTTAGTCAGGTTGTTTTCTTTTTCAATTATTTATTTTGTTTTTTATTATATACATTTTCTTTATTTCAATAGCTTTGAGGGTACAAATAGTTTTTGGTCTGGGCTTCAAGTGTACCTGCCATCCCCACCTGTGTGCATTTTACCCAATAGGTAATTTTTCATCCCTCTATCCTTCCTTTCCCCTTTCTAAGTCTCCAATGTGCATTTACCATTTTTTTTTTGAGTTGGAGTCTCACTCCTTTGCCCAGGCTGGAGTGCAGTGACACACTCACAGCCACCCCAGAGTTGACTTAGTGGGATTTGGCGATCCTTTCACCTCAGTTTTCCAAGTAGCCGGAGCTACTAGGATAATGTTCTCCAGTTCCATCCGCATTGCTGCAAAAGGCATTCTTTCATTCTTTTTTGATGGGTGAGTAGTATTCCATAGTGTATATATACCACATTTTTATTATCTACTGATAAGTTGTTGGACATTTAGGTTGCATCCATGCGGGGGTCCAGCCCCTGCTGGGTCTGGGGTTTTCTGAAGGAGAGACGAATAGGCGAAAGATGAAAATAATATACTCGGACACCTGCTTGCTGAACAGATGATGTTTAATGTTGGCTAATGGAAAGCTTTTATACCATTTGTAAAGGGGCAAGACAAAGAAAATTCCTTCACGTACATATCCTTTAAAAGTTACCACCATCTAGTGGTCTTAGCAACAAACAAGCCAAGAACCCTATAAACATTCAGACAATGAGTCTTATTCATAAAGCCAAAAATGATAGTTTTAGTCCAAAGTCCCGAATTACAGTCCATGAAATATCTCAAGAAAGTTTCCAAGTGCACATTTTTTCATGTAGCAGTAGTTTTTCTTCTGGGGCTTCTGTGACCTTTAGAGCTTTGTAATTGCTTCTCTTGTCCAGGTGTCTTTGTTACTTTTCTCTTATCCTGCAGTGTTTATTTCTAAAGAAAACTCAAAAGAAGCTTTTAGTGATGTTTCCCAGGCCCCTAAGGTTGCTTTCTGTCTTTAGTTAATTTATCATAAAAGTATCCAATTAGTGTATTATGAATTCAGTGAAAACTCATCCTATAAACGTTAACTTAGAATTTTAACTATTGAGTTAAGTAAAAACCTTAACGGTTAATCTTCATCCTAAATCTGTGAAAACAGTGTTATAAATCACCTACATAACTCCTAGATAAGTGTTAGAACTTATAATGAATTCATAATGAACTTACTATAAACTTGTGCTTTTAAAAAACCTGATACCTAAACACTAAACTACATAATCCTAAATCAAATGAGTGAATATGCTTATATCATTTTTTATGCAAGCAATATCTAGTAACTTATAACCAAGTGAAAGAATGCATTCTTGATGTGCTTCAGAGATTAACCCTTGCATATGTTAGAAAAGGCCAAGCGGCATAGTGGGAAAATGGAAGAATGAACCATGACATTCTCAGGTTAGCTGTGAGTACTTCGCATAAACATGCCATTTTCTTCTTCCACAACTGCACAGAATTTCTTCAGCCATACCAACAGCAAAGACAGAAGACAGAAGGGCCTCAGCTTCCTGGGCTGCCCTGCGGCCCAGGGTCTTCGGCCCACCAGGACCCTGTCAATCAGGTGGGCCTCCAAGGCTGGCTCCCAACACATCCACAGCTTTGCAATTACGAATTTTGCTGTGATGAATGTGCGGTGCAGGTATCCTTTCCATATAACAACTCTGTGCCTCTAGGTACATATCTAGTAGTGGGATTGCTGGAAAAAGTGGTAGATTTATTTTTAATTATTTTTATTTCTTTGAGAAATCTTCACCGCTTTCCAAAGAGGTTGTGCTAACTTACACTCCTGCAGTGTATAATTGTGACCTTTTCTCTGCATCTGCACCAGCATCTATTTTTTTTTTTTTTTAAATAATGGTCGTTCTGACAGGTATAAGGTGATATCTAATGGTGGTTCTGATTTGCGTTTCTCTGCTGTTTAGTGAAGTTGAACATTTTTTTTCATGGTTGTTGACCATTTATATGTCTTCTTTTGAGAGATGTCATTTCCAATAATTTGCCTGCTTGTTAATGGGATTATTTGATTATTTTTCTTACTGATTTGTTTGAGCTTTTGGTAGATTCTGGATATTAGTCCTTTGTGAGATGTATGGTTTGTGAATATCTTCTCTCACTCTGTAGTTTGCTTACTTGATCTGTTGACTATTTCTTTTGCAGTGAAGAAACTTTTAGGTTTAATTAAGTCCCACTTATAAATTTGTTATTGTTGCATTTGATTTAGGGTTTTATCCATATATTTTCCTGATGTCCAAAAGAGTTTTTCCTGGGCTTTCATCTAGAATTGTTGTGGTTTCAGGTCTTTAATCTATCTTGAGTTAATTTTTGTATATAGGGAGAGATATGGATCAAGTTTCATTTTTTTGCATGTCGCTATTCAATTTTTCTGGCACCACTTGTTGAATAGGGTACTCTTTCCCATCGTGTTTTTGTCTGCTTTGTCAAAGATCAGTTGGTTGTAGGTATTTGGGTTTATTTCTGAATTATATGTTCTGTTCCACTGGTCCATGTTTCTGCTCTTGAACCAGTACCATGCTGTTTTAGTGACTATAGACTTGTAGTATAATTTGAAGTCAGGTAATATGATACCTCCAGCTTTGTTCTTTTTGTTAAGAATTGCTTTCACTACTCTGACTCTTTTTTGGTTTCATATGAATTTTAGAATTGTTTTTTCTCATGCTCTGAAAAATAACTTTTGTAGTTTGATAGAGACTGCATTGAGTCTGTAGATTACTTTAGGTATTATGATCATTTTAACAGTGTTGATTCTTTTAACCCATGAGCATGGGATGTTTCTCCATTTGTTTGTTACAATTTTTTCATCAGAGTTTTGTAGTTCTCCTTGTAGAGATTTTTTACCTTCTCGATTAAATATGTTCCTAGGTATTTTAACTTTTAAGCTGCTATTGTAAGTGGAATTGAGTTCTTGATTTGATTCCCAGTTTAATCACTGATTATTGTTACATAGCAGTGCTTCTGATTTGTATGTGTTGATTTTGTATCCTGAAACTTTGCTGAATTCATTTAAGTCCAAGGGTCTTTAGAGGAGTCTTTAGAATTCTCTATGTATAAGATCATATCATTGGCATACAGAAATAGTTTGATTTCCTCTTTTTCAGTTTTTTTTTTTTGAGTTGGAGTCTCATTCTGTCACCCAGACTGGAGTGCAGTGGCCGCTCCCAGCCACCGCAGCCTTAACCTGCTGTGCTCCGGCAATCCTTCCGCCTCAGCCTTCCAAGTAGCCGGAATTACAGGCATGCGCTACCACGCCCAGCTGATTTTTTTATTTATTGTAGAGATGAGGTCTCGCTGCCCAGCCAGGTCTCGAACCCACGGGCTCAGGCAATCCACTCACCTCAGCCTCCCAAAGGCGTGGGATTACAGACTGAGCCACCGAGCCCGGCTTCAATTTTTTTTTTTTTTTTTGACTGATTGTTCTGACTAGGACTTCTAGTATTATGTTGAAAAAGAGTGGTGAAAGTGGGCTTCTTTGCTTTGTTCCAGTTTTGAGGTGGAATGCATCTACTCCATTGAGGATTATATTGGCAGTGAGTTTGTTATATATGGCTTTTATTATTTTGAGTAATGTTCCCTCTATTCCTATTTTTCTGAGGGTTTTATCTTGAAAGGATGTGGAATTTTATCAAATGCTTTTTCTGCATCTATTGATAAGATCATATGATTTTTGTTTTTAATTCTGTGTATGTAGTGAATCACATTTATTGACTTATATTTGCTGAATCACCCTTGCATCCCTAGGATAAACTCTACTTGGTCATGGTGGGTTATTTCTTTTTTATGTGCTGAATTTGTTTTGTTAATATTTTGTTGAGGATTTCTGTGTCTATGTTCACAAGGGATATTAGTCTGTAGTTTTCTTTTTTTGTTGTGTCTTTTCCTAGCTTTGGTGTCAGGATAATACTGGCTTTGTTGATAGAATTAGGGAGAATTCCCTTCTCTTCAATCTTATGGAATAACTTCAGTGCCAGTTCTTTAAAAGTCTGGTAGAGTTTGGCTGTCAGTCCATCAGGTCTAGACTTTTTTGGGGGTGGGGGATGAGAGACTTAATTACTGGTTCAGTTTTGTTACTCATTATTGGTCTACATATACTTTCTATTCCCGATTCAAGGTTGGGGGATTGTATGTTTCCAATAATTTATTCATTTCCTCCTGATTGCCTAGTTTGTTTGCACAGAGGTGTTCATAAATAGTTTCGGATGATCTATTATATCCATTGTATCAGTTGTAATGACTTATTTCCATTTTTCATTTCTGAATGAACTAATTTGAATCTTCTCTCTTCACTTTTTAATTAATCTAGTTAGTAACCTATCCATTTTGTTTATTTCTTCAGAGAACTAACTTTTAATTTAATTGATTCTTTGTATTTTAATTTCAATTTCATTTAATTCTGCTTTGATTTTCATTATCTCTTTTCTTCTGCTTGCTTCGTGTTTGTTTGTTTGTGTTTTTCTAGTTCCTTGAGGTGTGGTGTTAGGTTATTGATATACAATCTTTCTGTCTTATCAACATAGTCCTTAAGCACTATACATTTTCACCTGAGCATAGCTTTGACTGTGTCACAGAGGTTTTCATAACTTGTTTCATTGCTGTTATTTATTTTGTGGAATTTTAAAATTTCCATCTTGCTTTCATTGTTGACTCAAGGATCATTCAGGAGCAGATTGTTTAACTTCATGTTTTTGTTTGCTGCTTCTTAGAGTTAATTTCTAGCTTTGTTCTACTGTGGTCTAAGAAGGTACTTGATATATTTTAATTGTTTGGATTTATTGAGCCTTGATTTGTGGCCTATCATATGGTTTATCTTGGAGAATGTTCCATATGTGGATGAGAAAAATGCATATTCTACAACTTTGGGATGGAATGTTCTGTGGATGTCTGTTAGTTCCATTTGCTCTAGGGTTTGGCTTAACTCCAACAATTCTTTGTTGACTTTCTGCCTTGATGATCTGTCTATTGCTATCAGTGGAGTGTGAATTCTCTCACTATTATTGTATTATGGTTTATCTCTTTTTTTTAGGTCCAGTAAAATTTTTTTTGTAAAGCTGGAGGATCTGGTATTAGGCACATATATATTTAAAATTGTTATATCTTCTTGTTAGATTGATACCTTTATCATTATATAATAACCATATTTTTTGTACTGTTGTTAATTTAAAATCTGTTTTATCTGATACGAGAATGGCTACTCCTGCTCATTTTTGGTTTCCATTTGCATGGAATATTCTTTCCTACTCCTTTACCATGTTTATATAGGAGTCTTTTTGTGTTAAGTGGGTCTCTCAAAGGCAGAGGATAATTAAGTTGCATTTTTAAAAAACATTCTGCCAGTCTATATATTTTTGGTGGGGCATTGAGATCATTTACATTCAGAGTTACTAATGATATGTAAGGTACTATTCCATTAATCATACTGGTCTTTATCTGGTTGCTTTATTTATTTACTTTTTGAAATTGATTTGGTGTTCCATAAAGCCTGCAAGCTTTATTAATCCCTCTGTTTTTCTACTGTTTTCTTCTAGTTTTGTTCCGATATTTATAACTCCTTTGAGTATTTCTTATAGAGCAAGTCTAGTGGTGACAAATTTCCTCAGCATTTGATTGTCAGATAAATATTTTATTTATTCTTCATTTATAGAACTGAGTTTTGCAGGATATAAAATCTTTGGCTGACTCCTCTTTATGAGGAGATTGTAGATGGGGCTTCAATCCCTTCTGGCTTATAGGGCTTCTTTTGAGTGGTCTGTTATTCATCTGATACTTATAACTTTGTAAGTTATATGATGCTTTTGTCTCACTGCTCTTAAAATTCTTTCCTTTATGCTAACTTTGCATAACTAGATTATTATATGCCTTGGGGTTGACCTTTTTATAATAAATTTCCTGTGGATTCTTTGGGTTTCTTGTATCTAAATGCTTAAATTTCTGTCAAGGTCAGGGAAGTTTTCCTCTGTTATTTCCTCAAATAGGTCTCCAAAACAATTGCTTCTTCTTTTTCTCAGGTGTGCCTATGATTCTTAGATTCTGATACTTTACATCATCTCATATTTCTTGGATATTTTGTTATGTTTTTGTGATTGTTTTTCTTTATTATTGTCTGCTTGGGTTAATTCAAAAGCCTTGTCTTCAAGTTCTGAGTTCCTTTCTTCTGCTTCTTCTAGTCTACTGCTAAAACTTTCCACTGTATTTTATATTTCCCTAAATGATTATTTCATTTCTAGAATTTCAGCTTTTCTAAAGGTGTCTATCTCTTGGATAATTTTTTATTCATGATGAATAGATTTTTTAATGTTGGTTTTCAGTTTTCTCCTGAAGCTCATTGATCAATTTTTTAATCACTTTTTGAATTCCATGTCTGGAATTTCAAATATTTCATTTTGGTTAATGGTCTCAATGCCCTACTAAACTCTTTCATTGCTGAAGAGTTGGTGTGGTCTTTTGGGGTTATTGGAGAACTGTTTTATCATATTGTTATAATTATTTTTCTGAGTTTTTTTTTTCCTCATTTGGGTAGACATCTTCTTCCTATCAGCAGGAGACTGGCACAGGCACTGTAGCCTTGGTGTGATGAGTCTCTCAATTGCCAGCTGTGGCAGTCCTGTGTTGTGTACCTACACTGGCTCCCGGAGTCCTAAGCAGCAGGAGTGGTTTGGAAGGTGATATTAGCTGGAGCCATAGATCAGGCCTTCCCCAAAGCTGAGGTATTATATGGTGGGCTGTGCTGATGCCCTATGGCCAGGAAGTGGCACTTGTGGGAGAAGCCTGCTGGAAAGTGGCTGCAAGGGTTTCTCTTGGCAAGTGTTACTTTAAGGAAGTACTCAACAACCTAAGTGTTGGGTGGGGCTCTGGGGACTATCCAAATTTTCTGTCTGTTTTGAGCATCTAAGGGAAGTGTGGAGGGGAAAGGAGCTCAAGCACCCCACAATTTGTGCACTCTTGGCTACCCCAGCAGGAATTAAGAGGGAGACCCTGGCCACTGGGATAATACTGTTATGCCAGGCGGGCACAGAAGGGTTTACATGGAGAGTGAGAAGTTACTATGTCAAAGAGTCATAGGAGCCCAGCTCCTGCCTTAGCCTCAGATAGTTTGTCTTCTGATTGTCAAAGTGTAGATGGACTCAGAGTCTCAGGTGTTCTCACAGCAGGCCACCCCAGCCAGGAACTATATTTGCTTCTGAACTATTTGTCCTTGGGGCCTTCCAGACCAGTTAGAAAGCAGCTGCTACAAGGGTTGAGTTCCTGGGATATGGCAGTTGGAGATGCTCAGAGTCTTTTTTTTCTGTTACACTACTCCAGATGGGTTTTGGTAGAGCACAATGAGGAACTGGAGTCCCACAATGCTCAGGGGGCCCTCTAAATCTGTGGCAGGAGCACAGAACTCCCAAATTCCCCTCGCTCACCTTTCTCAATGTGTCTGAAATCTACCAGTGGTCTGTGGCAATCCAGACAACAGCCTGGTTAGTTCCAGCCCAGGTTGATGGATTTTTCTCTTCTTTGCTATTTACAAAGTATGAAGTAGGAAGTATTTCTTCTGGTTCTATTATCTGAAAGAGATCCTAGTGAATTGGTATCATTTTTTCTGAAATGTTTTGTAGAATTCACTTGTGAACCTAGCTGGGCTTGGTGCTTTCTGCTTTGGAATGTTATCAATTATTGATTTAATTTATTTAGTAGAGGCGAGCCTGTTCCATTGTCTATTTCTTCTTGTGTAAATTTTGGCAGATTTTGTCTTTTAAGAAATTGGTCCATTTCATCTAGTCTATCAAATGTATAGGTGTAGAATTATTTGTAGTAGCATGTTCTTTTTCTTCTGCTTCTTCTTCTTTTTTTTTTTTTTAAGTTGGAATCTTACTCTGTCACCCAGACTGGAGTGCAGTGGCACACTCACAGCCATGCCAACCTTGACCTGCTGGACTCAGGCTATCTTTCTGCTTCAGCCTTCCAAGTAGCTGAACTATAGGCGCATGCCACCATGCCCAGCTTATTTTTTTATTTATTATAGAGATGTGATCTCAACAAATTGCCCAGGCTGATCTTGAACCCCTGGACTCAGGCAATCCTCTCTTTGGCCTCCCAAAGTGCTGAGATTACAGGCTTCAGCTACTATGTTCGACAGCATGTTCTTCTTAAGGTAATGATTTATTTGTGTTTCCACTGCAGTAAAACTTATGATTAGTTGTTGATAATCTTAGATGAGATTATTAGGGAAGAACCCTTATATTTATTAAGCACTTACCATGTGCCTAACACTGTCATCAACATTTAATAAGTGCTGACCACAGGTCAGCATAACAGAATAGTGCCTAAGAGCTTGAACTCTACTTGAGGTTGAAGTTCAGACTTAGCTCATGTTAACCAATGTTAATTATGGAACAGACATTGCTACATCTTGGGGGCGGGGGGAGAAAGAAAAAATACCACATGTCTCAGCTTCCTTGCATCTTTTGACTAATTTTAGCCAATAGAATATGATCAGAACTTACATGTACCACTTCTGAGTTGGGGTAATTGTGTATCTAGTGTGCCTCCCCTGTGTTCTGTACCTCTGACTTCATCTCTAACTGCTGACTGAATGACATCATTGTGATAATGAATATGCCCAATAGCAGAGTCCAAATAAGGAGGGAGCCTGAATCTGTGAAACAGCATGTAGAGAAAAGCTGTCCTGAAGAGCTGCACAAACTGTGTATGAGAACTAGACTTTGTATGAGAAAAGAAAACTCACCATTGCATGAAGCCATGAGATTTTGAGGTTATTTTAACATTGATTAGTGTTCATTATTCTTACCTTGAACAAATTCATTAATATCTGTTAACTTCAGTTTCCTCATCTACAAAATGGAGACAAAATTAAACTTACTCCATAGAGTTATCACAAATATGAAATGGGATAAAGAAACAATTTATAGCTTCACCAAGATCCCATGCTATTGATGTGGGAGGACTTTCCAAAGGAAAATAAGAACTCTGTGACCCAAGAAGAAAGTGTGTAGGCAAAAACAACAGATACTGTGAAAGTTGTCAGAGGTCTACACATCATAGCAAGGACTTCAATCCAGGCTTGTGTAATTCTCAGACCAAGCTGCCACAAACAGACGTATTAGCAAGTGAGAGGCTAATTTTGTTATTGGCAAATACGATGAGTTTATCTCCAGTATACATCTCTTAGTTAGATTGGAAGGATAGTACAAATCAAATAGTTGTTTTGGATTTAGCTGTTCAAATTTATACTTTTTCCTCAAGGATAGCTCCTTTGTCCTAACTGTGCTCTAAAATTATAATCATAATTCAAGAGTGAGTAGTATTGATTTATTCATTGCCTCTTGCTTTTTGTAAAATGAGAAATACAGCTTATTCTTATTAGTTTCTTAAGATTCAGTCATCATATTTAAGTGCAGAAGATTAGTTTAACACCTCTGGCATGTATTCCAAGGAACAGAATATATTTTAATTAGATCTGTAAAAGCTGTTACCTTGATTACTAGATATACTAATTATCTTGTCAGTCATTGATCTTATAATTATAAGGGAGGTTGCTATTGTTTTAAAATGATCTGGACTAAATTTTGCCCTTGAGTTCAGGGGCTTTAATTGAGTCTCAGCCCGGTAGATGCTTATGTTATTCTTGTACACACAGTAATTACCAGTGGCTGTGTTTCTTTATCCTCAAGGCTTTACAATTAAAATACTTCAAATCATACAAAAATAAGGGTCCAAATTACCAAATCCTACAATCCTATTGTAAAAGTTTAAATTAAATCCATCCATGATAAGAAAAGAAATAATATTCAGTCTTTGATTAATTAAATTAGCTTAATTTTAATCAGTAGACATTATGTATAGATCTTTCTTAATGTCTATCATAACTTGCACAGAGTGTTTTATGCTTTCTGTTGAGAAGATAATACTCTATTTTCTTTTAGACAGGCTTTATAGAGGAATATACTTAACTCTATTATGCCACAGATTTGCTTTTAGAACATGCGATATGCACAATCACTTTCTGTAGGTATAGAATTTTTCACGTTATCATTTGTGTCTTCAGGTTAGTAGTTGCATCTTTTTCATCACTGTGCCACTCTCAGGTCTGAGGACTGTACTTCACATTGTCAGATGCGATACATGTCTCTCACCTTTTTATCCAGCAGGAGTGATAGCTGGACACTTAAGAGACCAGCTATTATAGCTGTGCACACAATCTTTAAATCACTCAATCACCTCCCCTTCTTCTCTGGCTTATTGGTTTCAACCTAAGCATTATCAATCAGTAGCCCATCCTCAAAAAGACTTCATTGTTTAAATAATTTTCTTACATTGAACTAAAAATCTGATTTGCTATAACTTTTACCTATTAGTCCAATGAACCTAATGTGACCCCCTTGGGATAATACAATTTTAAATTCTCTTCCACATTACATTGTTGATGAGAAAAGGTTATAAAAGTATTTATAATAGATTAAAAATGCAATGTCATGAAAGATCTTGGGATGAGGGAGTAGTGATCTCAGTTTATGTTCTACCTCCACCATTTATCACTGGGGTGGTTTTCAGCAAACTGAAACACTTTTTTAGCTTCAGTGTATTTATCTAGAAATTGAAAACAGTAATATTATCACTATTTCTCCCTCAAAGGTCTATTTTGTAACTCAGCATTATGGTTGTATACTTTTTATATTGAGAATTTTATCTTCCATAAGTATAGTTTGCTCAGTTTTAAGAAATGTATAAAGCCATGTAGCTATCACCACAATTAAGATCTCATCTCAGAAAGTTCTCTTTGTGTCCCTTTGAAATCAATTCCCTTTACCAACTACCAGTTCCTGGAAACTACTTATCTTATTTCTGTCTTTATAATTTGCTTTCTTTAGCGTGTCATATACATGTAATTATATACTATATAACCTTCTGTATCTGACTCCTGTCAGTTAGCATAATGTTTTGAATTCTTGTTGTGAATTCTTATTATGTGTCCCTAGAAATTGTTCCCTTTTATTACTAAGCAGTATTCCACTGGAAGTAAGTACTATAATTTGTTTATTGATTTACCAGTTGGTAGACTTTGGGTAACTTCCAATTTGGGATTATAAATGTTTGTATACAGGTTTTTTTTTTTTGTTGATATGTTATTATTTATCTTGGATAAATATCCAAGAGTGGGGCTGCTGGGTCATATGGAAAGTAGAATAGAGCGTCTGACTCTATTTTTCATGTTTGACCATAGACAGCTTTCAAGTCCTTACCCTCACCCTTTCCAACTTTTTCCACATCTGGGAAAACCATGTAGAAGCCCATGTACTCCCTTCCTTGACGCCAGTGGGGAAGTTCAAACCATGCCATACCCTCACCTTGAGCATATACCTGAATCAAAACGACAAACAGAGCCAATACTCTTCCCTTTGCTTATGCTATTTTGGATTGCCTTGGACGCTTGTTCTGTTCTTTCAGAAAGCTTCATTATGTGAGTGATAAACGTTTTCATATCTTCTTGGTGCATTTGTGGCATTATCAGTCTTGACATTTGAATCAATTTTGTATAGAAAAATTGATCCCACCTCAGCAGAACTACCACTGGATAACGAGTAAAAATGACTTTAACTTTATAAAAAAAAAATACTAACTGGTATTTAAAAGATTCAAAATACCATTTTGCTCTTTGGCTCTTTTTTTTGAGTTGAAGTCTCACTCTGTCGCCCAGGCTGGTGTGCGGTAACACACTCATGGCCACTGCAGCCTTTACCTGCTGGGTTCAGGTGATCCTTCCACCTCAGCCTTCCATGTAGCTGGAACTATAGGCATGCGCTACCACACCCAGCTCAAAATACTTTTTGAATTTCTATCAGTAATATATGACAGTTTCAGTTGCTCTGCATCCTCACTAACACTTAGTATTATCAACCTTTTTTGTTTTAATCTTTCCAATAGTTATGTATCATTATCTTGTTTTAATTGATATTTTAATTTGCATTTTCCTATTAACTAATGATGTTGAGCATTTTTTCCCATATACTTATGTTCAATCATTTGGAATCAGTACATCGTTCTTGTTAAAATATCTGTTCAAATTATTGACTCTTTTAATCTAGAATTTTAAAAAAATTATTCAGTTCTAAGAGTTTTTTGTATATATATTCTGGATACAAGTCCCTTATCAGATCTATACTTTGCAAATATTTATTTCCAATCTGTGGTTTGTCTTTTCATTTTTTCAGTAGTGTCTTGTAAACAGCAGAAGTTGTTGACTTTGATGAAGTACAATTCATCAATATTTTATGGTTTGTAGATTTTATGTCGTATCTAACAAACATTTGTCTAACTCAAAGTCACAGAAATTTTCTTCTTTGATTTCTCCTAAAAGTTTTAAATCTTATGTTTATATATAATACATTTTGAACTAGCTTTATATGGTTTGATTTAATGAAGTAAAAACTGAGATTCTATTTTGATTTGTTTCAGTTTTGAGTGTAGACATCCAGTTTCTAGTTGAATTTATTAAAAAATGAAAACAAAAACAAAACCCATTATTATGGAGTTACCTTAACAACTTTGCAGAAAATCAACTGACCATATGTGCTTGTGTCTATTTTTGGATTCTCTGTTCTGTTCCACTGATACTACCTATTCTTATGTAAATAGCATACTGCCTTATTATATTTTTATATTACGTCTTGGAATCAGAGAGAATGAGTTCTCCAACTTTACTTTTTGTTTTCCAAATTGTTTTGGTTACTATAGTTTTTTTTCATTTCCATGTGAATTTTTAAATCAGCTTGTAATTTTCTAAAAAGAGATACTCTTGGAATTGTAATTGGCATTACTTTGATCTATAGATCTATTTGAATAGAATTTATATCTTAACAACATTAAATCATCTGATTCTTGAACAAAGTGCCTCTCTTCATTTAATTACTTTTATTTGATATATTTCATTTTTATAGTTTTCAATGTACAGGTCCTACACGTAGTTTGTTAAGCTGTCCTTAAGTGTTTTATGTTTTCTTTATGTTATTATAAATGGTACCATGATATAGTTTGGATGGCTATCCCCTCCAAATCTCATATTGACATGTGATCCCTAGTGGTGGAGATGAGGCCTAGTGGGAAGTGATTAGATCATGGGAGTAGATCTCTCATGAATGATTTGGTGCTCTTCTCAAGATAATGAATGCGTTCTTGCTCTATTAGTTCATGTAAAATTTGGTTGTTTAAAAGAGCCTGGTATCTCCATCTCTCTCTCTTGCTTCAGCTCCTGCCATGTGATATATTGACTACCCTTGCCTTTGCCACAAATAAAAACTTTCTGAAGCCTCACCAGAAGCCGGACAGATGCCAGCTTCATGCAGAACAGTAAGCCAAATAAACCTTTTACTTTGTAAATTACCCAGCCTCAGGTATTTCTTTATACCTGTCTCAGGATTAATGCATATCATTTGTTCAGTTTTAATTTTCAGTTTATTATCAGTATGTATAAACACAACTGATTTTTAAATTTTGACCTTGTATCATGCAACCTCAATAAACTATATGGATTCTAGTAACATTTTTTTGTAGCTATTTTAGGACTTTCTAAGTAGATAATTATGTTGTGTGAGATAAAGACAGTTTTACTTTAACTTAGCCAAACTAAGTGACCTTCAATTATTTTTTTTTACTTACTGCACCAGCTAAAATATTGCAGCACTAATAAGAGTAGTAGAAGTCATTGCCAGATGCAATAGCTCAGGTTTGTAATCCCAGCATTTTGAGAGACTGAAGCAAGAGGATTACTTGAGCCCAGAAGTTTAAGACCAACCTGGGCAACATAACCAGACCTTGTCTCTACAAAAAAACCAAAAAATATTAGCCAAACATAGTGATGTGTGCCTGTAGTCCCAGCTACTTGGATGCCTGAGCTCAGGAAGTCAAGGCTACAGTGAACCATGATCACACCACTGCACTATAGCCTGGGCAACAGTAGTGAGACTTCCTTCAACTGAAAAAAAAAAAAAAAGAGAAGTCATCATTAACATTTACTGAGCACTAAGCAAGGTAAGGGCTAGGCTTATAGATATATGAACTGGATCAGATGGAAGCAATAGTTCTCTATTTCAAATATCTGGTTTTGGTCAGGTGTTTATTGCTTACATTTCTGTATTGTTTTGTGTATAAATTTTTATCTTTCTGATCTGGCTGTCTCTAAGTACAACATTACCTATCATTCCATTGCTGGACTCCTAAGATGAGAACTAATGGCATTATTCTCTACTTAAATAACATGTCATTAAATGGAAACAATTATTGATTTTTTCCAAAAAAATAAACATAACCATGTTCTTATGTACATATATATCCTACATATACGTATTATTAACTAGTTCTAACCAAAATATCAATTCATCTCATGTTACTTGAAATTCACTAAGTGCTATGAGGTGTATACAAGAAATATAAGAGTCTCTGTGTTGATTACATTCTCAATGTACTTCTCCCTTGACCATCACCACTACTGAGCCTGACAAAAGTGAAGTATTCATTTTTATGACCTTTCTTACAGGCACACTTATGACTAATGAGATGTCAGCGGAGGCTTGATATTCCCTTTTTAAGAAAATTTGCTATTCTTGGTAAAAGAGACAGAGGCTGCTAGAATAGGCCCATTTTCTTCCCTTCTGCCTTGAACTTGAGACAATGACAGCCATAGGTGACTATGAGGTTTCGTGCATAAGAATGAAAGCCAGTATGCAAAGGAAGAGAGGTTGCATGAAATAGATAGAGTCTATATTATTGAAAGCAACTTGATTTTATAGCATATCTATCTTTTTCTCATTGTTAGTATGGCTACAACAATCTTTTATATCTTTCAACTTCCAAAGGAAAAGCACAGATCTCTACCTGTGAATCGTGTTTTCTCTTACTTGCAGTCACAAAGGCAAGTCTTACATACAGGATGTCATAATTGTTCCAGGGTCTTAGGAAACCATGAATTCTTAGTTTCCCCAGTAGCCCAGACAATGGCAATGGTGAAAATATTTCCTCTGAAGAAAACAAAAATAGCAAGAAATCAAATCAAACAAAACTCATGCTTTTAGAATAAGTACAAGACAGAAAATTTTAAAGATTCAAATGAACTCTAAGTAGAAAATTAAACATCAAATCCCAGAAAACTATTTTGCACATCCATGCTTCTGCTACCAGCCTTACCTAACACAGACACACACACACACACACACACACTATATATATATATAGTGTAATAGAACAAATTGATAAAATATTAACATTTAGAAAATTTGAATGAAGGGTACCTAAGAATTCTAATTTTAGATATGATTCTAAGTTAAAAATGCACAAAAAGAAATCTTGTTTTTATGTCTTAAAGAAAATGTCTCTACTTTCCACATATTAAAATAAATAGCAATAAGCAGAATATATATGTTTGAAGGCATAGATATAAAATGATAAAATACATGCATTGCCAATAGTAAATTAATGCAAAGTAGCAATTTTTAAAATAATGTCATTATAAAAGAATATTCATGCTATATTCTTTGCTACTTTTAAGAACATCACTAAAATAGAACTTTATTTATTGTTTAACTTTTTTTATCCTCGACTCAACACATTTATTGTTTCATTTTATTTCACACTTTTCAGTGACAGATATTGACACTGAGTAAAAAAAAATCTATGGGTTTTCTCTGAAAACTCTGGAGTGTATTTTGAAAAATATATCAATTTTAGCACCAAGGAAGCAAATGGATTGCTTAGTTGTTAAATAATCTTAATAAGATGTCAACAGCAGAAAAATATTCTCAATCCTCAGCAAGGTCTTCAGGTAATGAAACATTGATTTTTTTTTTTTAACCTCAAAAGCCATTTTGCTTACTGTACAGGAATTAAATGAAAAATGGTTATTTGTTTCTGAGGGCACTATTTATTTTTAGATACTTAATTTGATATTTAAAATTATGCATAATCTCTGTACCTTTATTAGCTTATGTTTAGTTTACACCATTACCTTTTTGAGTAAATATCCTGAGTTCATTCTCAAAGCAAATTGCAGGCCAAGACACCGACTTCAATTAAGTCATTAGAAAAATTAACCTTGTGGAGAGATATCCTTATTTTAGTCAAAAAATGCTTTATGAATCCAATAAACATGATGCAAAATGTATTGGTCTAACATTTAATTTTATTCTTTTATTTACTTAAATATAAGTACACTTGAAACTACTTTGCTATTTGGGTCAAAGACTTACAAAATTCATGAGAATTATTTAGAATCTAAGATCTCTGTTAATCTGACTTGAATTCTTTAGCCTATTGTCTAAACATTAAACTCAACAAAATGAAAAATATCTGATATTTTGTAAACTGGGAGGATAGTAGCTGCTCATTGATTACAAAATCTTGTTTCACAATAGTTAAACACCTTGTGTTGGAGAAATAGCATTGTGAATCTAAGTGAGAGGTGCAGATTAGCTAAAGTGAGGTATTTTCAGAGTGACAAGGAATCTCTGGTCTCTAAATAGCTAAACATTTTTAGAGTCTCCAAACGTTGAACACTAATATTTTGAAAGAGACGGAGAACCATATTTTTCCAAGTAAACTTAACAAATGACAATTTTCATCTATTCTTGTCTCTAAATAGAAATATTTTTCTCTGTGTTTAAGAATGATAAGCATGGCAACTTACGATAGCATTTTTGGCTTTATTTTGGACTCTAGAAAAGTCCTACATGTGTTATTTTCAGCTACATCTTGTTCCTGGTTTTGACAATACGATCTCAACATATTTGTTCACTGCTATTGAATAAGAAACTATCTCAAAATTCAGTGACTTTAAACAAGAATCATTTATTACCATCTTTGTGTCTGTAGGACTTTGATTGATGTCAACTGGGCTTGACCAGAGCATCTCACCTTCAGACTGCATGGCCTAGGGCCACACTGCTTCTTGCTATTTCTCTGTGGGTTGGCTGGGAGGTTCTATTATTTCCAACTGTCTCTTGTCTTCCTTTCTGTCTTGGGCTAGCCAAGGCATCGCTTCTATGATAATGGCGAAGGTGAACAAAAGCAACAAGAAAACTGCATGTCAACTTGCATCACATTGATCAAAAAAAAAAAAAAAAAAAGTCTAAGGTCAAGGAACAGAATTGCAAAATCACAAGGCAAAGAGTATGACTCCTGGAAGCAATAAAAAATCAGGTCCAAAAATGCAACTTATAGTCACATGAGAAAGTATCTGATATATTGTCTCAAACACCATTCCTGGTCCATGTATTATTTCATGTCAGTGCTTTCTGACTATGGAAATAGTGTTGGCTTGCAACATTATCCAATATATCACCTTAAGAACAGAACTAGCTTTTAGAGAAATCAAGAATTATTTTTAGAGGGGGGAGGGGGCAAGATGGCGACCTGGCAACCCGGTGTCTGAAGCCCTCTGCAAGGGAGATCTGCAGTGGGTCTCTGACTCTCGCCCCCGGGAGGCTGGGGACCCCAGCATTGCAGCCTACTCCTCAAACAGAGCTCGGCCATCGCTATCACTGGAACATCGCAAGGACTGGACATTTTTACTGCATCGTCCTCTCCCGCTGCTGCCGCAGCCCCTCCCCCCACCAGCGCTCCCGCCGCCTGCCGTCGCCGCCGCCGCGCCCGCCGCGGCCTCTGGCACGGGTAGCTCATCACAACCCGGCCGGAGGAGATCCACATCAAACCGCTTCAGGGAAGATCTGCTGGGATCGCTGCCACCGCTCCTGCGACGGAGACTGTCCTGCCCACCCGGCGCGGGGCTCCTGTTGCCTGCTCGGAGGCAGGCAGCCATCTTGTTCCTGTCCGGCCCCACCCCCTCTGGGGCGAGCAGATGAGATAGCACCACCTGCTGGCGATTCAAGGTAACAACACCGAAACGGGAGAGACAAGCTTCATAAAGACATAGACTAAACTTCTGAACCGAGGTTATTCTGAACTGTCCTTCACAGCAGATCAGGGGAACTGACCCTAACTGCAAACTAATTTACCAGCTTGAAAAAAAACAAAACAACAAAAAAAAAAAACGAGAAATCAGACCTGAAAGGACATTGGACTTAAACGAAATGTCTCAGAGTGTGCTTCATTGATTCTATTAGTTTAATGACTTAATTCTATTCCTACTGTATTGTTCCCTTTTTTCTCTTTTCCCTTTCCTTTTCTTCTCTTTTATTCTGTCTGTGAACCAGGTCTTTGTATAGAGGAACAGCACACTAATAAGATGGTTGGATAGCTGGTATGCTAGCATCACTATATGTTTTATTTTTGTTTGTATGAGAGTTGGTTCGACTGTAGCGGTGGTCTATTGTTTTTATCTGTTTCAGTATAGGCCTCTCTCTCTATTTGTTGGCACACTCGTTTGTTTCCCCCTTTACTCCTCTATCTCTCCACTCCCCTTTTCAACCCACTATCTGCTCCATTCTTTCCCCTCTGCTAACCACATTTTATTTCAGGGAGTG
>NW_007071617.1:0-320 GCF_000164805.1 Carlito syrichta
GCCCAGGTGGATCTTGACCCCGCGGGCTCAGGCAGTCCACTCACCTCAGCCTCCCAAAGGTGCGGGATTACAGGCTGAGCCACCGAACCCGGCTTCAAAACCATTTTTAAAACTTGCCAGTGCAACCAGGCGAGGTGGCTCATGCCTGTAATCCCAGCACTTTGGGGACCGAGGCAGAGGATTGCTTGAGGCCAGGAGTTCGAGACCAGTCTAAGCAGCACAGTGAGACCTGTCCCTAAAATAAATTTAAAGAAATTAGCCAGCCGGGCTTGGTGACTCAGCCTGTAATCCCGCGCCTTTGGGAGGCTGAGGTGAGTGGA
>NW_007071618.1:0-502 GCF_000164805.1 Carlito syrichta
TTCCTGGAAACAAATGAAAATGAAAAAACATCTTACCAAAACCTCTGGGATGCCATGAAATCAGTTTTAAAGGGGGAATTCGTATCTCTACGAGCACACGTCAAGAAAATGGAAAGATCACAAGTGGAGAGCCTAACAAATCACCTAAGGGAGCTGGAAAGAAAAGACCACCCAAGCCTCAACTTTAACAGAAGAATCCAAACAACAAAAATAAGAACCCAAATACGGACATAGAAGACAAAAATATCATAGAAAATATCAACAAAACCAAAATTGGTTCTTTGAAAGAATTAACAAGGTTGATGGACCCCTAGCCAAAATGATCAAGAAAAAGAGAGAGAAAGCCCAAATAAACACAATCAGAAATACAAAAGATCAAATCACAACTGACCCCGAAGAAATACAAGAGTATCAGAGATTATTATGTACAACTATATGGAAAAAACTTGATAACCTAGATGAAATGGAGGACTTTCTGATATCACACAACCTCCCCAGGTTA
>NW_007071619.1:0-787 GCF_000164805.1 Carlito syrichta
CCTGACATCTTACTTTCATTGGTCAAGGTGGATGATGTGTGCATTCTGCTCTGAAATCATAATTAAGTTTTCTCTACCTAAAGTTTAAAACCAACAATTTTAAAACCAAGAGTATTTACCTTATTGTGACTAAATATTACTTATCTGAAGACTGAAACAGTCATTTATGCTCTTTAATTGAAACGTTTTTATAGCCATGATATCATTTCCTTTGAGGTCTACTATTTGTTTTCCTAGGACTTTTAGTTGCCTTTTTTTTCCCCCTCACACTGTCTTTATCATTCAGTGAGTTGTTTATGAATCTTGAGGACAGTATGTGACCTTTAAAATCCCCCTTTCCTCTTGACGTTTCCTCCTGGGGCCTATGTCTACTTGCTTTAGTTTGAGGAGCTGCTTGACATTTGGCTGCACAACTGTGGATTTAGCATCTTCACCTTTTCTCTCCTGGATTGTGTTCTGGATCTTGCCTGTCTCTGTTGTTCTTTACTCCTTCATTTTTCAAGATCACATCCTTAGTACAAACAATCAATAAAAAATAGATATATGGACTTCATTAAAATTAAAAACTTTTGTGTGCTAAAAGGCACTATCAGGAAAGTGAAGTTGTGTGCCATGGTTCAAGACTGTAATCCCAGCACGTTGGGAGGGCGAGGCGAGAGGATTGCCTGAGCCCAGGAGTTTGAGACCAGTCCGGGAAACTTGGCGAGACCTCGTCTCTACAATAAATAAAAAATTAGCTGGACATGGTGGTGCATGCCTGTAGTTCCAGCTACTTGGAAGGCTGAGG
>NW_007071620.1:0-359 GCF_000164805.1 Carlito syrichta
CAGGCAGTTCACTCACCTCGGCCTCCCAAGGTGCGGGATTACAGGCTGAGCCACCGAGCCTGGCCCAAATTTATTTTTTGAATAGGCAACACACTCATCTGACTGAAAATTCGCAAGTTACACAAAGGTGTAAAGTGAAAAGTCTCCCTCCTACACCCATCCCCAACTCTGATAGTCTCCCTCTCCAGCAGAGATCAATGTTATCAATTTCCTGTGAACAATCCTAGAGAGGTAAACATATATATGGCTCCCATTTTATATACAAATTGTATCATGTTCTACAGACTGCTGTATTTTTTTTTTCTTTTTTGAGTTGGAGTTTCACTCTGTCACCCAGGCTGGAGTGCAGTGGCCACTCC
>NW_007071621.1:0-415 GCF_000164805.1 Carlito syrichta
CACCAATAAGGTGGTTGGTTAGCTTATATGTTAGCATCATTGTATGTTTTATTTTTTTTGCATGGGAGTTGGTTAGTCTGTAGCCGTGGTTTATGGTTTTTATCTGTTTCAGTATAGGTCTCTCTCTCCATTTTTTGGTACACTCATATGTTTCCCCACTTACTCCTCTCTCTCTCTCTCTCTCTCTCTCTCTCTCTCTCTCCACACCCTCTTCCCCCCACTGTCTACTCCATTCTCTTTCCTCTGCTAACCACATTTTATTTCAGGGAGTAAACCTACAGCCCTACTGCACGGTCAGATTCCAAGGCAGTGGGAAGTGGGTTTCAGATTATCCATACACCTATCAGCAAATACTAGGACTTGCAGATAGATTTTGAATCACAGCTCCCCCTTAAGTAAATCTCAAAACTGCAAA
>NW_007071622.1:0-570 GCF_000164805.1 Carlito syrichta
GCCCAGGCAGGTCTCAAACCCGCGGGCTCAGACAATCCACTCACCTCAGCCTCCCAAAGGTGCAGGATTACAGACTGAGCCACCGAGCCCGGCTTTACTTTTCTCTTCTTATTACAAAGGAACTAGATATATTTGGGTCTGTTAGCAAATATGTCCTTTTCCACATTAAAATTATACTAGAGATTATGATATGTTGTACTTATAAATTTGTCAATATACAAAATGCTTGTGTGACAGTTCACAATTGCTTGTTTTCTAGTTTAAAAAAAAAACTTTTAACAGGGTGCCTGAATGAAACATATTTGTATACCTAACCCTTAACTGTACCCCACAATATCATAATAAAAAAATATTGATATTAAAAAAAAAACTTTTTGGGGGGGTTGGAATCTCACTCTGTTACCCAGGCTGGAGTGCAAGGACACACTCACGGCCACCGAAGCCTTGACCTGCTGGGCTCAGGCAATCCTTCCACCTCAGCCTTCCAGGTAGCTGGAACTAGAGACATGCGCCACCACACCTGGCTGATTTTTTGATTTATTGTAGAGATGAGGTCTCACCAAGTTGCCC
>NW_007071623.1:0-316 GCF_000164805.1 Carlito syrichta
CCCAGGCGGGTCTCGACCCCGCTGGCCCAGGCAATCCACTCACCTCAGCCTCCCAAAGGCGCGGGATTACAGGCTGAGCCACCAAGCTCGGCTCTTTTTTTGTTTTTTATGAGTTGGAGTCTCACTTTGTCGCCCAGGCTGGAGGGCAGTGGCACACTCCCGGCCACCACAGCCTCGACCTGCTGGGCTCTGGCAATCCTTCCGCCTCAGCCTTCCATAGCTGGAACTACAGGCACGCGCTACCACAGCCGGCTAATTATTTATTTATTTATTTATTTTAGAGTTGGAGTCTCACTCTGTCGCCCAGACTGGAGTG
>NW_007071624.1:0-496 GCF_000164805.1 Carlito syrichta
GACACTGCACTCACTCTTAACTTTCTAGCAGAAAAGGGATATCAGGTATCCCCTCAAAAAGTCCAACTGTCTGCCACACAAGTCACATATCTGGGGGTAGGCCATAACGATGGACAGTAAAGCACTAATCCAATCCCTAAACATACCCAAGACTAAAGAGGAGATCCAATCATTTTTAGGGCTGGCTGGATACTTTCGGGCGTGGATTCCCAACTTTGCCCTACTTGCAAAGCCACTCTATACTCTCATGAAGGGAGATCCCAATCAGCCACTCCTAACACCCTCGTCTGTCAAACAACCTTTTATTGCCCTTCAGCAAGCCCTCATAAAGGCCCCCGCTCTCCATCTGCCAGATATACATCGACCTTTCATCTTGTATGTGCACGAAATCAAAGGGGTGGCCCTGGGAGTCCTAGGGCAGCTTTATGGACAGGCATTCACCCCGGTGGCCTATCTCTCAAAGCAGCTAGACCACACCATCCAGGGCTGGGCCCCA
>NW_007071625.1:0-340 GCF_000164805.1 Carlito syrichta
CACTTATTAAAGTCAGCTAGCTAGCCAGCTTGCTTGCTATAGGGCAAGCTAGTGAATTCAACTGTCTAGCAAGTAGGCCAGCTATTTAAGTCAGCTAATAAAGTCAGCAGAAGCCAGTTGGCTAGCTAGGTTGCAAGCTTCTTAAGGCAGCTGGCTAGCCAGCTGGATAGCTAATCAAGTCAGCTAGTTAAGTCTGCTGACTAGCCAGCTAGCTAGCTAGATAGAGAGCTATTTAAGTCAGCTGGGTAGCCAGCTGGCTAACTAGTTAAGTCAGCTATCTGGGCTAGCTTGATAGCTGGTTAAGTCAAGTAGTTAAGTCAGTTGTCTAGCCAGCTGGATA
>NW_007071626.1:0-534 GCF_000164805.1 Carlito syrichta
AGACATGGACACTAAACAGCATGATGCTAAACAATTCCTGGGTCAATGATTAAATCAAAAGAGAGATTAAAAGATACCTGGAAACAAATGAAAATGAAGAAACATCTATCAAAATCACTGGGATGCCATGAAAGCTGTAGTAAGAGGGGAATTTATATCCCTCCAAATGCACATGAAGAAAATGGAAGGATCACAAATCAATAGCATAAGAAGCTACCTAAAAATGGTGGAAAAGCAAGACCACAAAAACCCTAATTTCATCAGAGGAATCCAGATCACCAAAATAAAATCCTAAAACCAGGACATAGAAGACAAAAAGATAATACAAAAAAATCAATGAAATAAAAAGCTGGTTCTTCAAAAGGATAAACAAGATTGATAGTCCCCAAGCTAGACTGACCAAAAAAAAAAAAGAGAGAAAAAGCCCAAATACACAAAATCAGAAACACAAAAGATGAAGTCACATCTGACCCAGAAAAAATACAAAAGATCATTAGAGACTACTATGTACACTTGTATGGAAACAAACTTGAA
>NW_007071627.1:0-586 GCF_000164805.1 Carlito syrichta
CTTTTCCATTCTATTTCATTCCTCTAAATTCTATTCCATTCCATTCCATTCCTCTCCATACAATTCCTCTCCCTTCCATTCCATTCCATTCCTCTCCATATACTTCCATTCCTCTCCATTCCATTCCATTCCATTCTATTTCTTTCCTCTCCATTCCATCCATTCCATTCCTCTCTACTCCATTTCCTTCCATTTCATTTCATTTCTCACGCTTCTATTCCATTCTTCTTCACTCCATTCAATTACATTCCATTTCATTCAGTTCCATTCCTTTCCATTTAATTTCATTCCATGCCATTCCATTCCTCTCCAGTCTATTCCTCTCCAGTCCATTCCATTCCTCTCCAATCCAATCCTGTCTTTTCTATTGAATTCCATAGCAATCCTCCCCATTAAATTTCTTAACTTTCCTCCCAGTTCCATTTCTTTCCTCTCCATTTCATTCCTCTCAATTCCATTCCATTCCATTCCATTCCACTCCACACCATTCCATTTCCTTTCGTTCCATTGCATTCCATTCCTCTCCATTCCATTCCATTCCATTGCATTCCACTCCATTCCATTCCACTCCTCTCCATTCTATTAC
>NW_007071628.1:0-404 GCF_000164805.1 Carlito syrichta
GCAGTGATGAGTAGAATGTGTATTCTGTGGTCTTTGGATGGAGTGTTCTGTAGGTATCAATTAAGTCCATTTGGTCCAAAGTCTCATTGAGGTTGCGGATCTCCTTCTGATTTTTTGTCCTCATGCTCTGTTTAGGATTGTGAGTGGGGTATCAAAGTCCCCAGTTATGATGGTGTTAGATTCAATATCTTTCTTTAGTTTTCCTAGGACTTGCTTTATCAAATTTGGCACACCTACCTTGGGTGCATATACGTTTATGATAGATATTTCTTGTTGATGTAGTGAAACTTTTATCATTATGTACTGGTCCTCTGTAACTTTTTTCATTTTTGATAGCTTAAATAGTATTTTTTCTGAAATTAGGATCACAACTCCTCCTTTCTTTTGTGTTCCATTCACCTGAA
>NW_007071629.1:0-999 GCF_000164805.1 Carlito syrichta
GTTTTCATTGTAAAGGTCTTTCACGTCTCTGGTTAGGAAGATGCCAAGCTATTTCATTTTGGGGGGGGGCTATTGTGAATGGAATTGTGCCTTTTATTTGGGTTTCTGTTTATTATTGGTGTAAAGAAATATGATTGTCTTTTGCACATTTCTTTTATATCCCGAGACTTTGCCGAAGTCCTTTATCAGTGTAAGGAGGTTTTTGACAGATTCTCCTCAGTTTTCAAGGTACACGATCATGTCATCTGCAAAGAGAGATAACTTGACTTCCTCTTTTCCTATTTGGATACCCCTGATTGCCTTCTTTTCTCTGATTGCTCGAACCAGGAATTCCAATACTATATTGAACAGGAGGGTTGAGAGTGGACATCCTTGTCTTGTTCCAGTTTTCAGGGGAAATGGTTCCAATTTTTGTCTGTTTAGGAGTATGCTGGCTGTGGGTTTCTCGTAGATGGCTTTTACTATTTTGAGGTATGTTCCCCATATGCCTAGGTGTTCGAGGGTTTTTATCAAGAAGGGGTACTGGATTTTATCAAAAGCTTTTTCTGCATCTAATGATATAATCATGTGGTTTTGTTTTGACATCTGTTGATGTATTTAATCACATTTATGGTTTTACGAATGTTGAACCAGCCTTGCATCCCAGGGATGAAGCCTACTTGGTCATGATGGATGATTTTTGAGATGTTTTGTTGAATCCGGTTCGCTAGGATCTTGTTGAGAATTTTAGCATCTATGTTCATCAAAGATATTGGCCTGTAGTTCTCTTTCTTTGTTGGGTCATTACCTGGCTTGGGGATCAATGTGATGTTAGCTTCATAAAATGATTTGAGGAGAGTTCCATCTTTTTCAATTACCTGGAATACCTTCAGTAGTATTGGTATCAGCTCCTCCTTAAATGTCTTGTAGAATTCTGCTGGGAAGCCATCTGGGCAAGGGCTTTTTTTTGTAGGTAGTTTTCTTATTACATAGTCAATTTCCTTGATTGTTATTGGCCTA